>NC_084553.2:1733450-1745950 GCF_033978685.3 Nerophis lumbriciformis
CAACCTATCATCCAACCTATCATCCAACCACAAACATAATGACCTGCTATCATCCAACCTATCATCCAGCCTATCATCCAACCACAAACATAGTGACCTGCTATCATCCAACCTATCATCCAATCACAAACATAATGACCTGCTATCATCCAAACTATCATCCAACCTATCATCCAACCTATCATCCAACCACAAACATAATGACCTGCTATCATCCAACCTATCATCCAACCACAAACATAATGGCCCGCTATCATCCAACCTATCATCCAACCACAAACATAATGACCTGCTATCATCCAACCTATCATCCAACCACAAACATAATGACCTGCTATCATCCAACCTATCATCCAACCACAAACATAATGACCTGCTATCATCCAACCTATCATCCAACCACAAACATAATGACCTGCTATCATCCAACCTATCATCCAACCACAAACATAATGACCTGCTATCATCCAACCTATCATCCAACCACAAACATAATGACCTGCTATCATCCAACCTATCATCCAACTTATCATCCAACCACAAACATAATGACCTGCTATCATCCAACCTATCATCCAACCACAAACATAATGACCTGCTATCATCCAACCTATCATGTATATTGTCACGGTGGGGGCACATTCCAATGCATCTGCCTCTGTGCCTAACGAGGAGCACACCGCAGGCCACGCCCACATGTGCTTTCTCTCCGCTGACAGCGCGCTGGGACACGCCCGTGCTCGCGCTGGGAGGAGCACGCCCACGCAGCTACAAGCCTGCAGACAATTGCCAATCAACACACCTGGAATTGATGAGGGTGAGCTGCTCAAAGGACCAGTGCTGATCTGGCAGTGCTGGAAGAGCGGCCCAGCTACCCAACTGTTGAAGAACTGGATCTTCCACAAGTCTGGGCTGTCTCAGCCTCCTTTGGTGGACTGCGTTTGAGGGTGTATGTGAACAAAGACCTCAGCGTACGTACCAAGGTGGCAGTCTACTGTGTCTCCACACTACCATAAGGCTGAGAGGTTTGGACCTTGTATCGCCGCCACATCCAACAGTTGGAGAACTTCCACATCAAGTTTCTCCAGAGGATCCTTGGGTTAACATGGCGTGATGGTGTGCCACACACGGAAGTCCTGAGTAGAACTAGTGCCAAGACCATGGAGGCCACCTTTCTCCAGTACCAAGTGCCACACCATCAGGATACCAGATGATGGACAACTGCTGTATGGGCAACTACATCATGGCCAGAGGTCTGCAGGATACTAGGACCAACTGAAGATAACACTCAAGAATCCAGCACACACACACAGCTGGAAAGTTCTGCCTCACATTGCCCTCTCTGGAGGCTACTCTGCATTGCAGGTCTTCACCCTTTTGGAGAGGAGGGAGGGAAGGAAAACACCAGAGGAGGAAGATGGGCCCTGCAGCCAAGACCACAACCAACACTGACCCCATTGTAATAGACCATGTGGCTCTCCTATTGGACTTTTCACTCACAACTTCATATGGCCCCATTGTAATAGACCACGTGGCTCTCCTATTGGACTTTTCACTCACAACTTCATATGACCCCATTGTAATAGACCATGTGGCTCTCCTATTGGACTTTTCACTCACAACTTCATATGGCCCCATTGTAATAGACCATGTGGCTCTCCTATTAGACTTTTCACTCACAACTTCATATGGCCCCATTGTAATAGACCACGTGGCTCTCCTATTAGACTTTTCACTCACAACTTCATATGGCCCCATTGTAATAGACCATGTGGCTCTCCTATTGGACTTTTCACTCACAACTTCATATGGCCCCATTGTAATAGACCATGTGGCTCTCCTATTGGACTTTTCACTCACAACTTCATATGGCCCCATTGTAATAGACCACGTGGCTCTCCTATTAGACTTTTCACTCACAACTTCATATGGCCCCATTGTAATAGACCATGTGGCTCTCCTATTAGACTTTTCACTCACAACTTCATATGGCCCCATTGTAATAGACCATGTGGCTCTCCTATTGGACTTTTCACTCACAACTTCATATGGCCCCATTGTAATAGACCATGTGGCTCTCCTATTAGACTTTTCACTCACAACTTCATATGGCCCCATTGTAATAGACCATGTGGCTCTCCTATTGGACTTTTCACTCACAACTTCATATGGCCCCATTGTAATAGACCATGTGGCTCTCCTATTGGACTTTTCACTCACAACTTCATATGGCCCCATTGTAATAGACCATGTGGCTCTCCTATTGGACTTTTCACTCACAACTTCATATGGCCCCATTGTAATAGACCACGTGGCTCTCCTATTAGACTTTTCACTCACAACTTCATATGGCCCCATTGTAATAGACCACGTGGCTCTCCTATTAGACTTTTCACTCACAACTTCATATGGCCCCATTGTAATAGACCATGTGGCTCTCCTATTGGACTTTTCACTCACAACTTCATATGGCCCCATTGTAATAGACCATGTGGCTCTCCTATTGGACTTTTCACTCACAACTTCATATGGCCCCATTGTAATAGACCACGTGGCTCTCCTATTAGACTTTTCACTCACAACTTCATATGGCCCCATTGTAATAGACCATGTGGCTCTCCTATTAGACTTTTCACTCACAACTTCATATGGCCCCATTGTAATAGACCATGTGGCTCTCCTATTGGACTTTTCACTCACAACTTCATATGGCCCCATTGTAATAGACCATGTGGCTCTCCTATTAGACTTTTCACTCACAACTTCATATGGCCCCATTGTAATAGACCATGTGGCTCTCCTATTGGACTTTTCACTCACAACTTCATATGGCCCCATTGTAATAGACCATGTGGCTCTCCTATTGGACTTTTCACTCACAACTTCATATGGCCCCATTGTAATAGACCATGTGGCTCTCCTATTGGACTTTTCACTCACAACTTCATATGGCCCCATTGTAATAGACCACGTGGCTCTCCTATTAGACTTTTCACTCACAACTTCATATGGCCCCATTGTAATAGACCACGTGGCTCTCCTATTAGACTTTTCACTCACAACTTCATATGGCCCCATTGTAATAGACCATGTGGCTCTCCTATTGGACTTTTCACTCACAACTTCATATGGCCCCATTGTAATAGACCATGTGGCTCTCCTATTGGACTTTTCACTCACAACTTCATATGGCCCCATTGTAATAGACCACGTGGCTCTCCTATTAGACTTTTCACTCACAACTTCATATGGCCCCATTGTAATAGACCATGTGGCTCTCCTATTGGACTTTTCACTCACAACTTCATATGGCCCCATTGTAATAGACCATGTGGCTCTCCTATTGGACTTTTCACTCACAACTTCATATGGCCCCATTGTAATAGACCACGTGGCTCTCCTATTAGACTTTTCACTCACAACTTCATATGGCCCCATTGTAATAGACCATGTGGCTCTCCTATTAGACTTTTCACTCACCTCAAAACTCACCAATAGAAGAAGAAGTCATCATCAGACACCATGGACTACCATAAGCAAGTAAGTGTGTGTGTGTGTGTGTGTGTGTGTGTGTGTGTGTGTGTGTGTGTGTGTGTGTGTGTGTGTGTGTGTGTGTGTGTGTGTGTGTGTGTGTGTGTGTGTGTGTGTGTGTGTGTGTGTGTGTGTGTGATTATAGAGGCACTTTAGTGTTATTAATATTAAAGCCACTCCATTTTATTCAGGACGTCTGCCTGACACTCTGACAGCACTTTGCTACCACCTGTGTGTGTGTGTGTGTGTGTGTGTGTGTGTGTGTGTGTGTGTGTGTGTGTGTGTGTGTGTGTGTGTGTGTGTGTGTGTGTGTGTGTGTGTGTGTGTGTGTGTGTGTGTGTGTGTGTGTGTGTGTGTGACACTAAGTGTGTCAGTTTAGCATTAATGTGAGGAACAAAGCATATTTCTAGTCCATTAGCGACATCATCGTCTTTTTATTCCTAAATGTTTGATGACCTTTGACCTTCATCACTCAACTTTTAATAAAGGTCACATCATCAAATATTTACTACTTTTTATTTATTTATTCTACTTTCAACTTAAATGTATTCTACGTTCTACTTCAAATACATTCTACTTATTACTTGTAATATATTCTACTTATTACTTTAAATATATTCTACTTATTACTTTTAATACATTCTACTTATTACTTTAATATATTCTACTTATTACTTATAATATATTCTACTTATTACTTTAAATATATTCTACTTATTACTTTTAATATATTCTACTTATTACTTCTAATATATTCTACTTATTACTTCTAATATATTCTAATTATTACTTCTAATATATTCTACTTATTACTTTTAATATATTCTACTTATTACTTTTAATACATTCTACTTATTACTTTAATATATTCTACTTATTACTTATAATATATTCTACTTATTACTTTAAATATATTCTACTTATTACTTTTAATATATTCTACTTATTACTTCTAATATATTCTACTTATTACTTCTAATATATTCTAATTATTACTTCTAATATATTCTACTTATTACTTTTAATATATTCTACTTATTACTTTTGATGTATTCTACTTATTACTTGTAATACATTGTACTTATTACTTGTAATATATTCTACTTATTACTTGTAATATATTCTACTTATTACTTTAAATATATTCTACTTATTACTTCTAATATATTCTAATTATTACTTCTAATATATTCTACTTATTACTTCTAATATATTCTACTTATTACTTCTAATATATTCTAATTATTATTTCTAATATATTCTACTTATTACTTTTGATATATTCTACTTATTACTTGTAATATATTCTACTTATTACTTTTAATATATTCTACTTATTACTTCTAATATATTCTACTTATTACTTCTAATATATTCTACTTATTACTCTAACATATTCTACTTATTACTTTAAATATATTCTACTTATTACTTTTAATATATTCTACTTATTACTTCTAATATATTCTAATTATTACTTCTAATATATTCTACTTATTACTTCTAATATATTCTACTTATTACTTCTAATATATTCTAATTATTATTTCTAATATATTCTAATTATTACTTCTAATATATTCTAATTATTACTTCTAATATATTCTACTTATTACTTGTAATACATTCTACTTATTACTTCTAATATATTCTACTTGTTACTTCTAATATATTCTAATTATTCCTTCTAATATATTCTACTTATTACTTTTGATATATTCTACTTATTACTTGTAATACATTCTACTTATTACTTCTAATATATTCTACTTATTACTTCTAACATATTCTACTTATTACTTTAAATATATTCTACTTATTACTTTTAATATATTCTACTTATTACTTCTAATATATTCTACTTATTACTTCCAATATATTCTACTTATTACTTCTAACATATTCTACTTATTACTTTTAATATATTCTACTTATTACTTCTAATATATTCTACTTATTACTTCCAATATATTCTACTTATTACTTCTAATATATTCTACTTATTACTTTTAATATATTCTACTTATTACTTCTAATATATTCTACTTTTTACTTTAAATATTTTCTACTTGAAATTCTCCTGAAATGATGTTGCAATTATTTCTCATGAAGATTCACAAACAATACATCTGAGCTGTCATTCATTCATTCATTCATTCATTTGTTTATTCATTTATTCATGCATTAATTCACTAGTTTGTTGTGTATTGGTTCATTCATTCATGCATTCACTGATTCATTAACTTATTTCCATTCGCTCCTTTGTGTTCTGATCATATTGTGTTTCTTTTCAAGTCACTTGTGTTTTCAGCACCTCTTGACTTTGTTTGTTTCTGTTGCCATGACGGCAGATTACAGTCACCTGCCTCTGGTTAGTGTTCAGCTTGTTTGTTTCTGTTGCCATGACGACAGATTACAGTCACCTGCCTCTGGTTAGTGTTCAGCTTGTTTGTTTCTGTTGCCATGACGACAGATTACAGTCACCTGCCTCTGGTTAGTGTTCAGGTTGTTTGTTTCTGTTGCCATGACGGCAGATTACAGTCACCTGCCTCTGGTTAGTGTTCAGGTTGTTTGTTTCTGTTGCCATGACGGCAGATTACAGTCACCTGCCTCTGGTTAGTGTTCAGGTTGTTTGTTTCTGTTGCCATGACGACAGATTACAGTCACCTGCCTCTGGTTAGTGTTCAGGTTGTTTGTTTCTGTTGCCATGACGACAGATTACAGTCACCTGCCTCTGGTTAGTGTTCAGGTTGTTTGTTTCTGTTGCCATGACGACAGATTACAGTCACCTGCCTCTGGTTAGTGTTCAGGTTGTTTGTTTCTGTTGCCATGACGGCAGATTACAGTCACCTGCCTCTGGTTAGTGTTCAGGTTGTTTGTTTCTGTTGCCATGACGGCAGATTACAGTCACCTGCCTCTGGTTAGTGTTCAGGTTGTTTGTTTCTGTTGCCATGACGACAGATTACAGTCACCTGCCTCTGGTTAGTGTTCAGGTTGTTTGTTTCTGTTGCCATGACGACAGATTGCAGTCACCTGCCTCTGGTTAGTGTTCAGCTTGTTTGTTTCTGTTGCCATGACGACAGATTACAGTCACCTGCCTCTGGTTAGTGTTCAGGTTGCCCGGTCACTAATCAGAGGGCTATTTAGTTTACGTGCTGGCCTCACTCGGTCTGCTGGTCTTGTTTGCTCCCAGTCAACAAGTTACACTCTTGGCTCCGCTCATAGTCTGCATTTTGATATTAGCATCTTTTGGCTGCCATTTAGTTTTCCAGCATCTTTTGTTCTGCACTTCAAATAAATGATTGATTCTCACCTGCAAGTCCCTTCCTGACATCCCTCTGCATCGTGACAAGACCACCTCCAGCATCACAATGCCACACTTTGTTTATTAATACATTCACTTCGTTTCATCCATTCATATATTTTGATTCATTCTTTGATATATTTTTTTCATCCACTCATTCATTCATTCATGTATTCAGTTATCCATGTATTCATTCACACAATATTTAATGTAATGGTTGATTTGCTTTTTGGAACATTCATTCATTCATTTCCATTCTTTCATCCATTCATTCATGAAGAGGTGTGTTCCAACATGAAAAGGTGGTCATGTGATCACAATGGTGTTGCATCATCATGAAGGTTTGTCTTCACTTCTTCTTACACTTCAAATGTCCAACATGGCGTCTTCATGTGATGCAGATGTATATGTAGTACTTGTGTTGTTGTTGTCATTATTATCATTGTTATTATTGTTATTATTATTATTATTATTATTATTATTATTATTATTATTTATTTTTTCTTATTATTATTATTATTTATTTTTTCTTCTTCTTATTATTATTATTATTGTTATTGTTATTATTATTATTATTGTTATTATTGTTATTATTAATTATTATCCGTATTATCATTGTTATTATTGTTGTTATTATTGTTATTATTAGTAGTAGTATTTATTTCTTATTATTATTATAATTATTATTATTGTTATTATTATTATTATTATTATTTTTATTATCCGTATTATTATTGTTATTATTGCTATCATTAGTACCATTATTGTTGTTATTGTTATTATTATTTGTATTATTATTATTATTATTGTTATTATTATTATTATTATTACCATTATTATTGTTCTAATTATTATTAATTATTATCATTATTATTATTATCCATATAATTATTGTTATTATTAATATCATTATTATTATTATTATTATTATTATTTTTATTATTGCTATTATTATTGTGGTGCTAACAGCACAACAAATGTAGTAGTGGTACATGCTTGGGTGGTAAATAATAAACATGTTGGGGTGGTATATAATAAACATGTTGGGGTGGTATATAATAAACATGTTGGTGTGGTATATAATAAACATGTTGGGTGGTATATAATAAACATGCTGGGGTGGTATATAATAAACATGTTGGGGTGGTATATAATAAACATGTTGGGGTGGTATATAATAAACATGTTGGGGTGGTATATCATAAACATGCTGGGGTGGTATATAATAAACATGTTGGGGTGGTATATAATAAACATGTTGGGGTGGTATATAATAAACATGCTGGGGTGGTATATAATAAACATGTTGGGGTGGTATATAATAAACATGTTGGGGTGGTATATAATAAACATGTTGGGGTGGTATATAATAAACATGTTGGGGTGGTATATAATAAACATGCTGGGGTGGTATATAATAAACATGTTGGGGTGGTATATAATAAACATGCTGGGGTGGTATATAATAAACATGTTGGGGTGGTATATAATAAACATGTTGGGGTGGTATATAATAAACATGCTGGGGTGGTATATCATAAACATGTTGGGGTGGTATATAATAAACATGTTGGGGTGGTATATAATAAACATGTTGGGGTGGTATATAATAAACATGTTGGGGTGGTATATAATAAACATGCTGGGGTGGTATATAATAAACATGTTGGGGTGGTATATAATAAACATGTTGGGGTGGTATATAATAAACATGCTGGGGTGGTATATAATAAACATGTTGGGGTGGTATATAATAAACATGTTGGGGTGGTATATAATAAACATGCTGGGGTGGTATATAATAAACATGTTGGGGTGGTATATAATAAACATGTTGGGGTGGTATATAATAAACATGCTGGGGTGGTATATAATAAACATGCTGGGGTGGTATATAATAAACATGCTGGGGTGGTATATAATAAACATGTTGGGGTGGTATATAATAAACATGCTGGGGTGGTATATAATAAACATGTTGGGGTGGTATATAATAAACATGCTGGGGTGGTATATAATAAACATGTTGGGGTGGTATATAATATATATATATATATATATATATATATATATATATATATATATATATATATATATATATATATATATATATATATATATATATATATATATATATATATATATATGTATGTGTGGGAAAAAATCACAAGACTATTTCATCTCTACAGGCCTGTTTCATGAGGGGGGGTACCCTCAATCGTCAGGAGATTTTTATATATATATATATATATATATATATATATATATATATATATATTTATATATATATATATATATATATATATATATATATATATATATATATATATATATATATATATATATATATATATCATTTTTTGTCTTCTTTTCAACCAAAGACATCATACATTCTTTTTTATTCACCAAAGACTATAGAATGTGTGTGTGTGTGTGTGTGTGTGTGTGTGTGTGTGTGTGTGTGTGTGTGTGTGTGTGTGTGTGTGTGTGTGTGTGTGTGTGTGTGTGTGTGTGTGTGTGTGTTAGAGAGATGCCATTGTTTGGCCTCTGGAGGTTTCATTAAGGTGTAGTGTCCAGAGGTAAAAAGTCATTCATCTCCCCTGTTGGGACTTGGCAGTTCTCTCACACACACACACACACACACACACACACACACACACACACACACACACACACACACACACACACACACACACACACGGTCTAGATTTACTAAGATCCAATTACTACGCGCTAAACAGTGTGTACAAAGTATAAAATAGATTAGATTAGATAGTACTTTATTGATCGCCGAGGGGAAATTACATTTTCAATAGTGTGTACTATTAGTGTGTACACAGTATACAACAGTGTGTACTATTAGTGTGTACAAAGTATACAACAGTGTGTACTATTAGTGTGTACAAAGTATACAACAGTGTGTACTATTAGTGTGCACAAAGTATAAAACAGTGTGTACTATTAGTGTGTACAAAGTATAAAATAGTGTGTACTATTAGTGTGTACAAAGTATAAAATAGTGTGTACTATTAGTGTGTACAAAGTATAAAATAGTGTGTACTATTAGTGTGTACAAAGTATAAAATAGTGTGTACTATTAGTGTGTACAAAGTATAGTGTGTACTATTAGTGTGTACAAAGTATACAACAGTGTGTACTATTAGTGTGTACAAAGTATAAAACAGTGTGTACTATTAGTGTGTACAAAGTATAGTGTGTACTATTATTGTGCACAAAGTATAAAATAGTGTGTACTATTAGTGTGTACAAAGTATAAAATAGTATGTACTATTAGTGTGTACAAAGTATAAAATAGTATGTATTATTAGTGTGTACAAAGTATAAAATAGTATGTACTATTAGTGTGTGCAAAGTATAAAATAGTATGTATTATTAGTGTGTACAAAGTATAAAATAGTATGTACTATTAGTGTGTACAAAGTATAAAATAGTGTGTACTATTAGTGTGTACAAAGTATAAAATAGTGTGTACTATTAGTGTGTACAAAGTATAGTGTGTACTATTAGTGTGTACAAAGTATACAACAGTGTGTACTATTAGTGTGTACAAAGTATAAAACAGTGTGTACTATTAGTGTGTACAAAGTATAGTGTGTACTATTATTGTGTACAAAGTATAAAATAGTATGTATTATTAGTGTGTACAAAGTATAAAATAGTTTGTACTATTAGTGTGTACAAATTATAAAATAGTGTGTACTATTAGTGTGTACAGAGTATAAAATAGTGTGTACTATTAGTGTGTACAAAGTATAAAATAGTGTGTACTATTAGTGTGTACAAAGTATAAAATAGTGTGTACTATTAGTGTGTACAAAGTATAAAATAGTTTGTACTATTAGTGTGTACAAAGTATAAAATAGTGTGTACTATTAGTGTGTACAAATATAAAATAGTGTGTACTATTAGTGTGTACAAAGTATAGTGTGTACTATTAGTGTGTACAAAGTATAAAATAGTGTGTACTATTAGTGTGTACAAAGTATAAAATAGTGTGTACTATTAGTGTGTACAAAGTATAGTGTGTACTATTATTGTGTACAAAGTATAAAATAGTATGTATTATTAGTGTGTACAAAGTATAAAATAGTTTGTACTATTAGTGTGTACAAATTATAAAATAGTGTGTACTATTAGTGTGTACAAATTATAAAATAGTGTGTACTATTAGTGTGTACAGAGTATAAATATTGTGTACTATTAGTGTGTGCAAAGTATAGTGTGTACTATTATTGTGTACAAAGTATAAAATATTATGTATTATTAGTGTGTACAAAGTATAAAATAGTTTGTACTATTAGTGTGTACAAAGTATAAAATAGTGTGTACTATTAGTGTGTACAAAGTATAAAATAGTGTGTACTATTAGTGTGTACAAATTATAAAACAGTGTGTACTATTAGTGTGTACAAAGTTTATAATACATAGCTTATTATATATATAATATATACCTTAGTACATATATAATATACATAATATATGATATTATATATGATATATACCTTATTACATATATAATATACATAATATATGATATTATATATGATATATACCTTATTACATATATAATATACATAATATATGATATTATATATGATATATACCTTATTACATATATAACAAGTTGTTTTATTGATTTAAAGAACCAAAAACGACATCAAATTCCATTAAAGTTAAGAAATATCAAATGTTTGAAGAGTGCCTTTTATGACATATACTAATATTAATAATAATAATAATAGTGATACTAGTGATACTAGTGATCATGTTACTGTGGGAGGTTGACTAAAATGTTTGCTGGCCAACAGCGTCCTCTGGCGGTCATGTTTGGTACAGCAAGATGACAAAAAGAATAAGGAAGGAAAGAAGAGAAGGAGACAAGTTAGGATGCAGGAAGGAAACAAGGAAATAGAGAAATATGATTGACAACATGTTGTTTCATGTGGTGAAAAGAAGAAAATACAATATTTTGACT
Source organism: Nerophis lumbriciformis (assembly GCF_033978685.3). Taxonomy (NCBI): domain Eukaryota; kingdom Metazoa; phylum Chordata; class Actinopteri; order Syngnathiformes; family Syngnathidae; genus Nerophis; species Nerophis lumbriciformis. Next base: position 1,745,282 of record NC_084553.2, read on the forward strand.
GACTTTGACGGACAGAATGAAAGTAAAGTCATTAGTGCAGGAAAATAATATTCAAGTGAAACGTGTTAAGGTACATTTAATCAATTATTGTTTATTGTAATATGTTGTATTTTTCATGTTTATATACAACACATAATAATAATAATAATAATAATATACAAAGTAGAAAAGCAGTGAAGTTGTAAATAAAAAGAGAATACAACAAATCCTTTTCAACTTCTATTCAATAGAATAGACTGCAAAGACAAGATATTTCATGTTCACACTGACAAACTTTATTATTGTTTGCAAATATTAGCTCATTTGGAAGTTGATGCCTGCAACATGTTTCAAAAAAGCTGGCACAAGTGGCAAAAAAGAGTGATAAAGTTGAGGAATGCTCATCAAAGACTTATTTGGAACATCCCACAGGTGAACAGGCTAATTGGGAACAGGTGGGTGCCATGATTGGCTATAAAAGCAGCTTCAGTCATTCACAAAGAAGGACGGGGCGAGGGTCACCACTTTGTCAACAACAAATTGTTTAAGAACAACATTTCTCAACAAGGAATTGAGGGATTTCACCATCTGCGCTCCGTAATATCATCAAAAGGTTGAGAGAATGTGGAGAATTCACTGCAGGTAAGCCATGATATTACACACCTTGGATCCCTCAGGCATCAAAAAGCC
>NC_084553.2:1750950-1770950 GCF_033978685.3 Nerophis lumbriciformis
ATCACTATCACTGCTGTATCACTATCACTGCTTTATCACTATCATTGCTTCATTACTATCACTGCTATATCACTATCACTGCTGCATTACTATCACTGCTTCATTACTATCACTACTGTATCACTATCACTGCTTTATCACTATCACTGCTTTATCACCATCACTGCTGTATCACCATCACTGCTGCATTACTATCACTGCTTCATTACTATCACTACTGTATCACTATCACTGCTTTATCACTATCACTGCTGTATCACTTTTACTGTTTTATCACTATCACTGCTTCATCATTATCACTGCTGTATCAGTATTGCTGCTTTATCACTATCACTGCTGTATCACTTTTACTGCTTTATCACTATCACTGCTTCATCATTATCACTGCTGTATCACTATCACTGCTTCATCACCATCACTGCTTCATCACTATCACTGCTGTATCACTATCACTGCTAAATCACTATCACTGCTTTATCACTATCACTGCTGTATCACTATCACTGCTGTATCACTATCACTGCTTTATCACTATCACTGCTTCATCACCATCGCTGCTGTATCACCATCGCTGCTGTATCACCATCGCTGCTGTATCACCATCGCTGCTGTATCACTACCGCTGCTGTATCACTACCACTGCTATATCACCATCACTGCTTCATCACTATCACTGCTGTATCACTATCACTGCTATATCGCTATCACTGCTGTATCACTCTCACCACTGATCCTAATAGTCTGTGCCAGGGTCAAACTGCTGCATAAAGATCATGTTTGAAGTTCATTCTTAGTGTAAAAAGAAGTGAAGCGCTGTTAAAAATGCTACAACTTCAAAACAAAACACTTTTTAAGTGACAAAATATGATAAGTGTGGTTTATTAAAATGTATTCTTGAAACTATTATATTTAATATATATTGTAATAAATGTTCACTTCGTGTTTTATAGTGTAATAAAACATGTTATATTTGATAAACAATGTCATATTTAATGTAGAGTTGATAAAAAAAAACTATTTTATAAAAGGTTGAGTGTAAAAGATGTTATAGTTAGAAACATGAACATGTACAGGAAGTGACATGAACATGCACAGGAAGTGACATGAACATGCACAGGAAGTGACATGAACATGTGCAGGAAGTGACATGAACATGTACAGGAAGTGACATGAACATGCACAGGAAGTGACATGAACATGTACAGGAAGTGACATGAACATGTGCAGGAAGTGACATGAACATGTACAGGAAGTGACATGAACATGTACAGGAAGTGACATGAACATGTACAGGAAGTGACATGAACATGTACAGGAAGTGACATGAACATGTACAGGAAGTGACATGAACATGTACAGGAAGTGACATGAACAGGAAGTGTCACAGTCAAGAGTTGACCTGTATGAGAGGATGTGGTCAAGGTGAAATGTCTGCATGTGGTCAAGGTCATATGTCTGTGTCTTCCTGCCAGGTCATGGAGGACATCAACAAGGTCGCCGCCACCTCCACGCCGGCCGCGGGCCAGCAGGACGCCGGCCCTCCTCCGAGGTCGCAGCACAAACCGGCCACCAACTCTCTCATCCAAGTCATCGAGAAGCTGAGTAGGATTGTGGAGGAGCGACCTCACAAGATGAGCGTTGGAGGAGGAGGAGGAGGAGGAGGAGGAGGAGGAGCGTCACCGTGCAAGAAGGCGAAGGTGGACTTTGCGTGCTACCAGTGCAGCCTGTGTCCTTACATGTCCACCACGCTGGCGCTCCTCAAGCAGCACCTGAAGCAGCACGACAAGCAGCACCAGGACCTCATCCTCATGTGCTCCGAGTGCTGCTTCAGCTCCCCGGACCAGGCGCAGCTGGAGGAGCACATCAGGATGCACCTGGACCCCGCGCACGCCAAGAACTCGCCGGCGTGGGACCCTCTGGGCCCCGGCGGCGAGGAGAAGAAGTGGTACAGCTACGAGGACTACGGCTTGTACCGCTGCCTGATCTGCAGCTACGTGTGCAGCCAGCAGCGCATGCTGAAGACGCACGCCTGGAAGCACGCCGGCCTCCTCCACTGCTCCTACCCCGTCTTCGAGGAGGAGGCGGAGCCTCCCGCCAAGCGCGACACCGCCGCGCAGAAGCAAGTGGTCCTCCTCCCGCCACCGGTCCAGGAAAGCATCCTGCACCAGCTCCCGCCGGCCTCCAGGCTGCAGACAAGCGCTCCTCTTCCAGTCGCCGGCCAGCAGGAGCTTCTGAGTCCGCCAGACCAGCACGGCGTGAAAGTCCTGACCCCCGGCGAGCCCGTCACGGAGGTGCACCTGACCACTGAGGCGGAGGCCGACACGTCTTCGGTGACGGACAGCCTGCTGTCGTCGGCGCAGAAGATCATCAACAACGACCCCAACAGCGCCGGACACATGAACGTCATCGTGGAGCGCCTGCCCTCGGCCGAGGACGCCATCATGGCTGCCAGTCCGCTGCTGCTCGCCCCCCATGTGGAAGCTCCCAGCCTGGGGGAGGAGGAGCAACATCCTGGCGAAGAAGACAACAGACCCTCCTTAGTTCCAAGTAGTGACCCTCCCAGGGATGAGAACGTGCCCCCGGCCGCCCGCAAGAGGACGCACTCGGAGTCGCTGCGTCTCCACTCGTTGGCGGCCGAGGTCCTGATCGCCATGCCCATGAGGACCGCCGCCTCCACTACAGCCGGCGCCGGCCAAAAAGTGGCAGAGATGTCCGCAGGTGGACTCGAGCCCTCAGAGGAAACGGAAACCCTGCAGGACACAGACCTCACCCGCAACGTTAAGGAGGCGGGACTGGCGGAGGGCGACGACGAAAGTCCCGCCTCCAAAGCCGGCATCAGCTTGTCTCTGCTTACCGTCATCGAAAGACTGCGAGAGCGCCCGGACCAGGACGCCACCGACGAGGACATCTTGAAGGAGCTTCAGGACAACGCCCAAATCCACGGCGGCAGCGTGCCGGATCAACTGGCGGCGCCGGCCGACGGAGGCTTGGTGGACTACATCCCGGGTAGCGAGAGGCCGTACCGCTGCCGCCTGTGCCGCTACAGCAGCAACAACAAAGGGTACATCAAGCAGCACCTGCGGGTGCACCGCCAACGCCGACCTTATCAGTGTCCCATCTGTGAGCACGTGTCCTCGGACAGCCAGGACCTGCAGAGTCACATGATGCACCACTGCAAGACCAGGATGTACCAGTGCCCGCAATGCCCTCAAGCCTTCCACTACAAGGTGCCCCTTGGTTACTGTTGCTATGCCCTTGGTCACTGTTGCTATGACCTTTGGTTACTATTCCTATGCTCCTTATTTACTGTTGCTATGTCCTTGGTCACTGTTGCTATGACCTTTGGTTACTATTCCTATGCTCCTTATTTACTGTTGCTATGTCCTTGGTTACAGTTGCTATGCCCTTTGGTTGCTGTTGCTATGCCCCTTGATTATTGTTGCTATGTCCTTGGTTACTGTTGCTATGTCCTTGGTTACTGTTGCTATGCCCCTTGGTTATTGTTGCTATGTCCTTGGTTACTGTTGCTATGTCCCTTGGTTATTGTTGCTATGTCCTTGGTTACTGTTGCTGTGCCCCTTGGTTACTGTTGCTATGTCCTTGGTTACAGTTGCTATGCCCTTTGGTTGCTGTTGCTATGCCCCTTTGTTATTGTTGCTATGTCCTTGGTTACTGTTGCTATGTCCTTGGTTACTGTTGCTATGCCCCTTGGTTATTGTTGCTATGCCCCTTGGTTACTGTTGCTATGCCCCTTGGTTGTTGTTGCTATGTCCTTGGTTACTGTTGCTATGCCCCTTGGTTATTGTTGCTATGTCCTTGGTTACTGTTGCTATGCCCCTTGGTTATTGTTGCTATGTCCTTGGTTACTGTTGCTATGCCCCTTGGTTATTGTTGCTATGTCCTTGGTTACTGTTGCTATGCCCCTTGGTTACTGTTGCTATTTCCTTGGTTACTTTTGCTATGCCCCTTGGTTACTGTTGCTATGACCTTTGGTTACTGTTGCTATGCTCCTTGGTTACTGTTGCTATGACCTTTGGTTACTGTTGCTATGCTCCTCGGTTACTGTTGCTATGCTCCTTGGTGGTTAATATTGCTTTGTTCCTAGGTTACGGTTTCTTCACTCCTCTGGGTTACTGTTGCTATTTTCCTCGGTTACTGTTTCTACTTTCCTTAGTTACTGTTGCTACTTTCCTCAGTTACTGTTGCTACTTTCCTCGGTTACGGTTTCTTCACTCCGTGGTTACTGTTGCTACTTTCCTCGGTTACTGTTGTTACTTGTCCTAGGTTACTGTTGCTACGCTCCTCAGTCACAGTTGTTACTTGTCCTAGGTTACTGTTGCCACGCTCCTCAGTCACAGTTGTTACATGTCCTAGGTTACTGTTGCTACGCTCCTCAGTTACAGTTGTTACTTGTCCTAGGTTACTGTTGCCACGCTCCTCAGTTACAGTTGTTACATGTCCTAGGTTACTGTTGCTACGCTCCTCAGTTACAGTTGTTACTTGTCCTAGGTTACAGTTGCTACGCTCCCTGTAACAACAAGCAAGGTGTCTTGTGTTGCAGAGCCAGCTGAGAAGCCACGAGCGAGAGCATCACAGCGAGTGTGACACGCCCACACTGACCACGCCCACATCGACCACGCCCACACTGACCACGCCCACACTGAGGGTGGTGTCAGAAAGGTCGAGTGTGGTGGAAGAATGTGAAGGTGAAGCAGACCAAGGTGAGAACATCTTCCTTCTAAGCAGGTCTGATCACCACACATGTTCACATTCACTCATTCATGTATTCATTTATTTACATTCATTAATTTTTATTCATCAACTCATTTCATAATGTCATTCATTCACTCATTTATTTGTATTCATTCACTCATGTCATTCATTCACTCATTTATTCTAATTCACGCATGTCATTCATTCACTCATTTATTATTTTCATTCATTCAATTTTTTTCATTAATTTATTTTGTAACCATTCACTAATTCATTCACATCAACTCTTTTTTTTTTTTTTTTTGTATGCATTCACTCATTTATTTTTTTATCTTTTATTTTATTCATTCATTTTTACTCATCACTCATTATTTTGGCATTCATTCACTCATATGTTGTATTCATTCATTCATTATTTTATTCAGCAGATGACAGTGTTATAGTTCCACATGTGGCCAGCAGGTGGCAGTGTTGTAGTTCCACATGTGGCCAGCAGATGGCAGTGTTGTAGTTCCACATGTGGCCAGCAGATGGCAGTGTTATAGTTCCACATGTGGCCAGCAGATGGCAGTGTTGTAGTTCCACATGTGGCCAGCAGATGGTAGTGTTATAGTTCCACATGTGGCCAGCAGATGGCAGTGTTATAGTTCCACATGTGGCCAGCAGATGGCAGTGTTACATATGAAATGGTGTGCCACCTTTCTCCTGAGGTGTTTGATGCAAGTCAACACTGATAACACTATATCAATAATACACACCTAATCCATATCAATCATCTTGGTGGGAAGTATGGAAGCACAAACTCTGGTCACTGAGCAAGGCAGGAAGTGATCACGCTAACAGCCAATCAGTGTCAAGTGTGGTTGATTCTCTGTATGGATGAGAAGAGAAAGTCCACATGAAGACATTTTGTTTAAAAGAGGAACAGTTTTTGGATGATTCCAAAGGGAGTGTAGTCAGACCAATGGTCTGTACATGATGCAAGGCAAGATGCTAACACCACACCACCTTAGCTCACCCTTTAGAGGACAGCTGTAACTGTAAAATAGTTCTTCTCGTCTTCCTCTGTTGACATTTTCACACTATTTTCTTACACTTTATTCATTATTTCTGACACATGAAGTGTTGAATGTGATAAGACTATTTTGTCTTGTGTTGTCTTATATTCCTTATTGTTAAGTGTTGTATGATCATGACATATTTAATTTATGACTTATTTAATATGAATTATTAAATGTATGACTTATTAAAATATCCATCCATCCATCCATCTTCTTCTGCTTATCCGAGGTGGTGTCGCGGGGGCAGCAGCCTAAGCAGAGAAGCCCAGACTTCCCTCTCCCCAGCCACTTTGTCCAGCTTGTCCCGGGGGATCCAGAGGCGTTCCCAGGCCAGACGGTAGACATAGTCTTCCCAACGTGTCCTGGGTCTTCCCCGCGGCCTCCTACCGGTCAATCGTGCCCTACTCAGTGGCCTAGTGGTTAGAGTGTCCGCTCTGAGATCGGTAGGTTGTGAGTTCAAACTCCGGCCGAGTCATACCAAAGACTATAAAAATGGGAGCCATTACCTTCCTGCTTGGCACTCAGCATCAAGGCTTGGAATTGGGGGTTAAATCACCAAAAAGGATTCCCGGCACGGCACCGCTGCTGCTCACTGCTCCCCTCACCTCCCAGGGGGTGAACAAGGGGATGGGTCAAATGCAGAGGACAAATTTCACCACATTTAGTGTGTGTGACAATCATTTGTACTTTAACTTTAACTAAACACCTCCCTAGGGAGGCGTTCGGGTGGCATCCTGACCAGATGCCCGAACCACCTCATCTAGCTCCTCTCCATGTGGAGGAGCAGCGGCTTTACTTTGAGCTCCTCCCGGATGGCAGAGCTTCTCACCCTATCTCTAAGGGAGAGACCCACCACCCGGCAAAGGAAACTCATTTGGGCCGCTTGTACCCGTGATCTTGTCCTTTTGGTTATAACCCAAAGCTCATGACCATAGGTGAGGATGGGAACGTAGATCAACCGGTAAATTGAGAGCTTTGCCTTCCGGCTCAGCTCCTTCTTCACCACAACAGATCGATACAGCGTCCGCATTACTGAAGACGCCGCACCGATCCGCCTGTCGATTTCATGATCCACTCTTCCCTCGCTCGTGAACAAGACTCCAAGGTACTTGAACTCCTCCACTTGGGCACTCCACCCATTTTCGGGAGAGAACCATGGACTCATCCCAGGTTCTTTTCACACTCGGCTGTGAACCGATCCAGTGAGAGTTGAAGATCCTGGCCAGATGAAGCCATCAGGACCACATCATCTGCAAAAAGCAGAGACCTAATCCTGCAGCCATCAAACCGGATCCCCTCAACGCCTTGACTGTGTCTAGAAATTCTGTCCATAAAAGTTATGAACAGAATTGGTGACAAAGGGCAGCCTTGGCGGAGTCCACCCTCACTGGAAATGGGTCCGACTTACCGCCGGCAATGCGGACCAAGCTCTGACACTGATCATACAGGGAGCGGACCGCCACAATAAGACAGTCCGTTACCCCATACTCTCTGAGCACTCCCCACAGGACTTCTCGGGTACACGGTCGAATGCCTTCTCCAAGTCCACAAAGCACATGTAGACTGGTTGGGCAAACTCCCATGCACCCTCAATGACACTGCCAAGAGTATAGAGCTGGTCCACAGATCCACGACCAGGACGAAAACCACACTGTTCCTCCTGAATCCAAGGTTGTACTATCCGGTGTAGCCTTCTCTTCAGTACGCCTGAATAGACCTGAGAAGTGTGATCTCGCGATAGTTGAAAAACACCCTCCAGTTCCCCTTTAAGAAGGGGAACTGGAGGGTGCATGGGAACTCCCATGCACCCTCAATGACACTGCCAAGAGTATAGAGCTGGTCCACAGTTCCACGACCAGGATGAAAACCACACTGTTCCTCCTGAATCCGAGGTTGTACTATCCGGTGTAGCCTTCTCTTCAGTACGCCTGAATAGACCTGAGAAGTGTGATCTCGCGATAGTTGAAAAACACCCTCCAGTTCCCCTTCTTAAATGGAGGAACCACCACCCCGGTCTGCCAATCCAGAGGTACCGCCCCCGATGTCCATGTGATGTTGCAGAGTCTTGTCAACCAAGACAGTCCCACAGCGTCCAGAGCCTTAAGGAATTCCGGGCGGATCTCATCCACCCCCGGGGCCTTGCCACTGAGGAGCTTTTTAACTACCTCAGCAACCTTAGCCCCAGAAATAGGAGAGCCCACCACAGAGTCCCCAGGCACTGCTTCCTCATAGGAAGATGTGTTGGTGGGATTGAGGAGGTCTTCCAAGTATTCCCTCCACTGATCCACAACATCCGCAGTAGAGGTCAGCAGAACACCATCCTCACCATACACGGTGTTGACAGTGCACTGCTTCACCTTCCTGAGGCGGTGGATGCTGGTCCAGAATCATTTCAAAGCCTTCCGGAAGTGGTTTTCCATGGCTTCCCCGAACTCCTCCCATGTCCCAGTTTTTGCCTCCGCGACCGCTGAAGCCACACATCGATCGGCCTGTCGGTATCATATTAAATATGACTTATTAATAAATGCATGACTTATTAAATGTAAGACATTAAATGTTGGCATAATATTAATTTCCTGTCCTGCAGATGCTTCCCAGAAGATGTACAAGTGTGACAAGTGTGACTACACCAGTGCCACCTATCTGGGTGTGAGGAACCATCGCCGCATACACAACACCGACAAACCTTATAGGTGAGTCCACAAACATGTTAAATAATACAATCTTAATCATCATACACAACACTGACACACCTTATACAGTGGTGGTCATAAGTGTACATCCACTTGTAAAGAACATCATGTCATGGCTGTTTTGACTTTACAATCATTTCTTATTTGTTGTGATGTAGTGATTGGAGCACATACTTGTTGCTCACAAAAAACATTCATGAAGTTTGCTTCTTTTCTGAATTTATTATGGCTCTACTGAAAATGTGAGGGTGAAAAGTATACATACAGCAATGTTAATATTTGCTTACATGTCCCTTGGCAAGTTGACCTGCAATAAGGCGCTTTTGGTAGCCATCCACAAGCTTCTGCTTGACCACTTGACCACTAAATTGCTGCAGTTCAGCTAAATGTGTTGACATGGACTTGTTTCTTCAGCATTGTCCACACCTTTAAGTCAGGACTTTGGGAAGGCCATTCTAAAACCTTAATTCTAGCCTGATTTAGCCATTCCTTGACCACTTTTGAGGTCATTGTCCTGTTGGAACACCCAACTGCGCCCAAGACCCAACCTCCGGGCTGATGATTTGAGCTTGTCCTGAACAATTTGGAGCTAATCCTCCTTTTTCATTGTCCCGTTTAAAGCAGCAGTTCCATTGGCAGCAAAACAGGCCCAGAGCATAATACTACCACCACCATGCTTGGCGGTAGGCATGGTGTTCCTGGGATTAAAGGCCTCACCTTTTCTCCTCCAAACATATTGCTGGGTATTGTGGCCAAACACCTCCATTTTTGAATGTTAAAGGAATATATACATGATCTATATGTGTGTAGAATATATATTAGAGATGCGCGGATAGGCAATTATTTCATCCGCAACCGCATCAGAAAGTCGTCAACCATCCGCCATCCACCCGATCTAACATTTGATCAGAACCGCACCCGCCCGCACCCGCCCGTTGTTATATATCTAATATAGACGATGCAAGGCATTAGTGAGGTTATAAAGCTTTTGCCTGTTAAAGAAAGGAGACTGATCCAATGCAGCACAGACATTCGCGTGCCACGCTGTCACGACCCAGACGCACACCAGTGCGCAATCATATGGGAGCCGCGCTGAGCGCACCTCCAAGCGCGTCTCGCTGCCGGCGACGGCCGGGTATGGGCCCGACGCTCCAGCGCCATCCATTTTCAGGGCTAGTTGATTCGGCAGGTGGGTTGTTACACACTCCTTAGCGGGTTCCGACTTCCATGGCCACCGTCCTAGCTGCTGTCTATATCAACCAGGGTGAGCCCCACCCCTTTCGTGAGCGCACTGCGCGCGGAGTGACCCCTGTTATGCGCCCCCGGCAACAGGGGTGGCGGGCAGGTAAGCTGCGCGGGCGGAGCGCGCGGAGTGACCCCTGTTACAAGCCACGGGGGTGGCGGGCAGGTAAGCTGCTTACCTGCTGCGCGTGACGCCGGCCGCGGCGAAGGCGGACGAGGCGGGGTGTTGGTGCGGTGGGCGCGGTGGTGACCCTGGACGTGCGTCGGGCCCTTCTCGCGGATCGCCTCAGCTACGGCTCCCGGTGGGGCCCTCTCGGGGGAAGGGGCCTCGGTCCCGGACCCCGGCGAGGCGTCCCTTCTCCGCTCCGTAAAAGTGTCCATCTCTTTTTTTTTTCTTCTTCTGTTGTGGCATATGCTGCAGGTGCCTGCTCGTTTTTCGTATGTGGGTAACAACATTTAACTATGTATATATATTTACCAATTGGTTTAACTGCCACCCGCCTGAATCTATTTAAAATCTAATTTTTTTTTTATTTCAACCGCCCGACCCGACCCGCGGATAAAATCTAATTTTTTTAAATTTCATCCGCCCGATCCGCGGATAATCCGCGGATAATCCGCGGATAATCCGCGGACTCCGCGGTTGTGCCCGCAAACCGCGCATCTCTAATATATATATATATTCTATATTCACGTTGGGAAGACTATGTCTCCCGGCTGGCCTGGGAACGCCTCGGGATCCCCCGGGAGGAGCTGGACCAAGTGGCTGGGGAGAGGAAAGTCTGGGCTTCCCTGCTTAGGCTGCTGCCCCCGCTACCCGACCTTGGATAAGCGGAAGAAGATGGATGGATATATATATATATACCCGGTTAAATGCCAACGTGCAGGCTCTGAGCCGGGGAGCAACAATTGCCTCCCCAGCCCAGCCCCTCTCACTGCTGGCATCGCCGGAGTGAAAGAGAGTCCAGCCCGTCTCAAGAAGACTGGTTCCAGAGCCTTTGCTGTGTGTCGAAGTGAGTCCGACTATATCCAGCCAGAACTTCTCCACCTCCTCCCCAGCAAGGTGACGTTCCTCGTCCCAGGAGCTAGCTTCTGTAACCGAGGATCGGACCGCCAAGGGCCCTGCTTTCAGCTGCACCCGACCTCTAAGCCCCTCTGATGAGTGGTGAGCCCATTGGAGGGTAGACCCATGTTGCCTCTTCGGGCCTTGCCCCACGGGGGACAGGTTCGGCCAACAAGGCCCCACCTCCAGGCCTGCCTCCAAAAGGGGGCCCACGTGACCCGCGTCCGGGCGAGGAAAATCTGAGTCCTTGTTTTTGTCTTTTTCATGAAGGTCTTGGAGCTGCTCTTTGTCATATTGTTACACAACATAAAGGTTGTTAGGTAACATGCGTAATGAATCCAAGTGGGTGTGGTGTCTCTGCAGGTGCTGCAGCTGCGACTTCGCCACCAGCAACATGAGCCACCTGAAGAGTCACATGAAGACACACCCTGAGGAGCAGACGCTGGATCAGTACAGGTGAGAAGAGTGGTAAGATCTTGTCCAACATGTCATCCAACATGTCCTCCACCCGCTGCAGGTGCTCGCTGTGCGGCTACATGTGCAGCCACCCTCCCTCCCTCAAGTCGCACATGTGGAAGCACGCGGGAGACAAGAACTACAACTACGAGCAGGTCAACAAGGCCATCAACGAGGCCATCTCTCAGAGCAGCAGGTAGCTGGACGCTCTGTTGCTCCTCTCGGAGAACATCAATAACATCTCCATGTTCATACTTGCAGAGCTCCTGTGCGGGTGTGCACGCTGCAGGCTCCTTTCAAGGTGTGCACGCTGCCGGCTCCTGTCAATGTGTGCACTCTGCAGGCTCCCGTCAAGGTGTGCACGCTGCAGGAGTCCACCACCAAGGAGCTGGACCACTTGAGCAGCGACCAAGGACAGGTCCAGCTGCAGCCCCGCCCCAACATGGAGTACTGCGTCCTGCTCTTCTGCTGCTGCATCTGCGGCTTGGAGTCTCCCAGCAAGGAGAGTCTGCTGGCACACATGAAGGAGCACGAGGGCGACCTGGTCAACATCATCTTGAACAAGCAGCAGGAAGCATGAACCTGCTCTCACCTCAGACCTCACCTTTCCTGCTCTTCTCCCTCAAACACCTGCTGCTCCTCAAACCTCCGCCAAGCAAACACAAACCTCTTACTTGTTCACACGCTTTGGACCGCCTTCAGTAAATATCCACAAGTACCTCACTTTTCTTCAGAAAATATTCACAAGTACCTCGCGTTTCTTTAGAAAATATTCCTATAGTACTCACAAGACCGTACACAATGACCAAGACTGTCTACGACAACCAAGACTGTGTACGTACGACAACCAAGACTGTGTACGACAACCAAGACTGTGTACGTACGACAACCAAGACTGTGTACGACAACCAAGACTGTGTACGGCAACCAAGACTGTGTACGACAACCAAGACTGTGTACGACAACCAAGACTGTGTACGACAACCAAGACTGTGTACGGCAACCAAGACTGTGTACGACAACCAAGACTGTGTACGACAACCAAGACTGTGTACGACAACCAAGACTGTGTACGACAACCAAGACTGTGTACGTACGACAACCAAGACTGTGTACGTACGACAACCAAGACTGTGTACGTACGACAACCAAGACTGTGTACGTACGACAACCAAGACTGTGTACGTACGACAACTAAGACTGTCTACGACAACCAAGACTGTGTACGACAACCAAGACTGTGTACGACAACCAAGACTGTGTGCGTACGACAACCAAGACTGTGTACGACAACCAAGACTGTGTACAACAACCAAGACTGTACGACAACCAAGACTTTGTACGACAACCAAGACTGTGTACGACAACCAAGACTGTGTACCTACAACAACCAAGACTGTGTACGTACAACAACCAAGACTGTGTACGTACGACAACCAAGACTGTGTACGTACAACAACCAAGACTGTGTACGTACGACAACTAAGACTGTCTACGACAACCAAGACTGTGTACGTACTACAACCAAGACTGTGTACGACAACCAAGACTGTGTACGTACGACAACCAAGACTGTGTACGACAACCAAGACTGTGTACGTACGACAACCAAGACTGTGTACGACAACCAAGACTGTGTACGTACGACAACCAAGACTGTGTACAACAACCAAGACTGTGTACGACAACCAAGACTGTGTACGTACGACAACCAAGACTGTTTACGACAACCAAGACTGTGTACGACAACCAAGACTGTGTACGTACGACAACCAAGACTGTGTACGTACGACAACCAAGACTGTGTACGTACGACAACCAAGACTGTGTACGTACGACAACCAAGACTGTGTACGTACGACAACCAAGACTGTGTACGTACGACAACCAAGACTGTCTACGACAACCAAGACTGTGTACGTACGACAACCAAGACTGTGTACGTACGACAACCAAGACTGTGTACGACAACCAAGACTGTGTACGACAACCAAGACTGTGTACGTACGACAACCAAGACTGTGTACGTACGACAACCAAGACTGTGTACGACAACCAAGACTGTGTACGTACGACAACCAAGACTGTGTACGACAACCAAGACTGTGTACGTACGACAACCAAGACTGTGTACGTACGACAACCAAGACTGTGTACGTACGACAACCAAGACTGTCTACGACAACCAAGACTGTGTACGTACGACAACCAAGACTGTGTACGTACGACAACCAAGACTGTGTACGACAACCAAGACTGTGTACGACAACCAAGACTGTGTACGTACGACAACCAAGACTGTGTACGTACGACAACCAAGACTGTGTACGACAACCAAGACTGTGTACGTACGACAACCAAGATTGTGTACGTACGACAACCAAGACTGTGTACGTACGACAACCAAGACTGTGCACGACAACCAAGACTCTGTACGTACGACAACCAAGACTGTGTACGTACGACAACTAAGACTGTCTACGACAACTAAGACTGTCTACGACAACCAAGACTGTCTACGACAACCAAGACTGTGTATGACAACCAAGACTGTGTACGACAACCAAGACTGTGTACGTACGACAACCAAGACTGTGTACGTACGACAACCAAGACTGTGTACGACAACCAAGACTGTATGACAACCAAGACTGTGTACGACAACCAAGACTGTGTACGTACGACAACCAAAACTGTGTACGACAACCAAGACTGTGTACGACAACCAAAACTGTGTACGACAACCAAGTATGTGTACGTACGACAACCAAGACTGTGTACGTACGACAACCAAGACTGTGTACGACAACCAAGACTGTATGACAACCAAGACTGTGTACAACAACCAAGACTGTGTACGTACGACAACCAAGACTGTGTACGACAACCAAGACTGTGTACGTACGACAACCAAGACTGTGTACGTACGACAACCAAGACTGTGTACGTACGACAACCAAGACTGTCTACGACAACCAAGACCGTGTACGTACGACAACCAAGACTGTGTACGTACGACAACCAAGACTGTGTACGACAACCAAGACTGTGTACGACAACCAAGACTGTGTACGTACGACAACCAAGACTGTGTACGTACGACAACCAAGACTGTGTACGACAACCAAGACTGTGTACGACAACCAAGACTGTGTACGTACGACAACCAAGACTGTGTACGTACGACAACCAAGACTGTGTACGTACGACAACCAAGACTGTCTACGACAACCAAGACTGTGTACGTACGACAACCAAGACTGTGTACGACAACCAAGACTGTGTACGACAACCAAGACTGTGTACGTACGACAACCAAGACTGTGTACGTACGACAACCAAGACTGTGTACGACAACCAAGACTGTGTACGTACGACAACCAAGATTGTGTACGTACGACAACCAAGACTGTGTACGTACGACAACCAAGACTGTGCACGACAACCAAGACTCTGTACGTACGACAACCAAGACTGTGTACGTACGACAACTAAGACTGTCTACGACAACTAAGACTGTCTACGACAACCAAGACTGTCTACGACAACCAAGACTGTGTATGACAACCAAGACTGTGTACGACAACCAAGACTGTGTACGACAACCAAGATTGTGTACGTACGACAACCAAGACTGTGTACGTACGACAACCAAGACTGTGTACGACAACCAAGACTGTATGACAACCAAGACTGTGTACGACAACCAAGACTGTGTACGTACGACAACCAAAACTGTGTACGACAACCAAGACTGTGTACGACAACCAAAACTGTGTACGACAACCAAGTATGTGTACGTACGACAACCAAGACTGTGTACGTACGACAACCAAGACTGTGTACGACAACCAAGACTGTATGACAACCAAGACTGTGTACAACAACCAAGACTGTGTACGTACGACAACCAAAACTGTGTACGACAACCAAGACTGTGTACGACAACCAAGACTGTGTACGACAACCAAGACTGTGTACCACAAACCAAGACTGTGTACGTACGACAACCAAGACTGTGTACGTACGACAACCAAGACTGTGTACGTACGGCAACCAAGACTGTGTACGTACGGCAACCAAGACCGTGTACGGCAACCAAGACCGTGTACGACAACCAAGACTGTGTACGTACGACAACCAAGACTGTGTACGACAACCAAGACTGTATGACAACCAAGACTGTGTACGACAACCAAGACTGTGTACGTACGACAACCAAAACTGTGTACGACAACCAAGACTGTGTACGTACGACAACCAAGACTGTGTACGACAACCAAGACTGTGTACGTACGACAACCAAGACTGTGTACGTACGGCAACCAAGACTGTGTACGTACGGCAACCAAGACCGTGTACGACAACCAAGACTGTGTACGTACGACAACCAAGACTGTGTACAACAACCAAGACCGTATACGACAACCAAGACCGTATACGACAACCATGACCGTATACAATAATCAAGACCGGATAATATATATCGGGCCGGATAATAACCAAGACCGAATACGATAACCAAGACCGTATACGATAACCAAGACAGTATATGACCCAAACTGTATACGAAAACCAAGATCGTGTACGAAAACCGAGACCGTGTATGACAACCAAGACCGTATACAATAACCAAGACTGTATACAATAACCAAGACGGGATACGATAACCAAGACTTGATAATAACCAAGACGGGATACGACAACCAAGACAGCATACGATAACCAAGACTGTATACGATAACCAAGACTGTATACGACAACCAAGACTGTATACGACAACCAAGACCGTATACGATAACCAAGACTGTGTACAACAACCAAGATCGTATACGATCATCAAGACCGTGTAAGATAACCAAGACTGTATACGATAATCAAGACTGTGTAAGATAACCAAGACTGTATACAATAACTATGACCGTGTACGACAACCAATCCCAGGGGACTCCGGAGGCAGTCGCAAGGTAACGACAGGCCCGAAGGGCAGCGGCCGTGGCTGTGGACGAGGCTAAGCAGAGGGTGTGGACGAGGCTAAGCAGAGGGTGTGGGAGCAGTTCGGGGAATCCATGGAGAAGGACTATCGGGGGGCACCAAAGCTGTTCTGGAAGACCATACGGAACCTCAGGAGGGGGAAGCAGCGAACCATCCAAGCTGTGTACAGCAAGGATGGGACTCTGCTGTCTTCAAGTGAGGAAGTTGTAGGGGGTTGGAAAGAGCACTTTGAGGAACTCCTGAACACAATTACATCAAACACACCCTCCCTGACAGGAGCGCAGCCTGAGGATGATGGGGGGATTGACGTCGATCTCTCGGAGTGAAGTCACTATCTACATTCTTACTCTCATCTATGGTCTTGAAGTGTGGGTCATGACCCAAAGAATAAGATCACGGGTACAAGCGGCCGAAATGAGTTTCCTCTGAAGGGTGGCTGGCATCTCCCTTAGAGATAGGGTGAGAAGTTCAGTGAGAGAGACTCTGAGTAGAGCCGCTGCTCCTTCGCTTGGAAAGGAGCCAGCTTAGGTGGTTCGGGCATCTCGTGCGGATGCCTCACCAGCGTCTCCCTAGGGAGGTCCTCGTTGCACGTCCCACTGGGAGGAGACCCCGGGGCAGGTCAAGGACCAGATGGGGGAATTACATCTCCTCTCTGGCCTGGGAACGCTTCGGGATCCCCCAGGAGGAAGTCGCTAATGTTGCTCTGGAGAGGGAAGTCTGGGGGTCTCTGCTGGAGCTGTTGTCCCTGCGACCCCATTCCGGTTAAGCAGTTGAAGATGGATGGATGGATGGACGACAACCAAGACTATGTACGACAACCAAGACCATGTACGACAACCAAGACCATGTACGACAACCAAGACCGTATACGATAACCAAGACCGCATACGATAACCAAGACCGTATACAATTACCAAGACCGTACAACGATTTCCAAGACCGTGTACGATAACCCAGACTGTATACGACAACCAAGACCATGTATGACAACCAAGACCGTATACGATAACCAAGACCGCATACGATAACCAAGACTGTATACGACAACCAAGACCATGTACGACAACCAAGACCGTATACGATAACCAAGACCGCATACGATAACCAAGACCGTATACGATTACCAAGACCGTACAACGATTTCCAAGACCGTGTACGATAACCCAGACCTAATAATAACCCAGATAGTCAACAATCAGCGGGTGAAAAGGTATGTCTGTGGTGATGCCCAGGGAGGTACGTGGTGGACGCCGTTACTTTTACAGTTTTTCTCTCCACAAATGAAGTTAGTCAACAAAGGGGAGTTCCTTGGCGGAGGTCCCAGGATGTTTGCAGCCACGCCATACCTCAAACCACATAACTGTTGGGAGTGCAAGGCAGCTACTGTCATATTTAATGTATTTAATTTTGCCAGAATTCACCTTTTATTTATCATGTTTGTCACCTGAACACAACTGTTGTTGTTTCCTGCGCTTTTAGGAGGACTTCTTGACCAAAGTTGCCCCACAAACGTGCCTGAGCAGGAACATTTCAATGCTTTTATAGTCCAACTTCTATTTTTATATCTCCTCTTTGTAGTCCAACACCACTGATGTGATCCAACAATGACAATAAAACGTTTAAATCCTCTTTGCATTCCAGGAAGTCATGTTGCGCAATCCCAATGTAATATTGACACAAACATAATCATCAATACAATGTAATCCATTACATGACACAAACATAATCAATACAATGTAATCTATTACATGACACAAACATAATCATCAATACAGTGTAATCCATTACATGACACAAACATCAATACAATGTAATCTATTACATGACACAAACATAATCATAAATAAAATGTAATCTATTACATGACACAAACAATCATACATAAAATGTAATCTATTACATGACACAATCATAAATAAAATGTAATCTATTACATGACAAACATAATCATAAATAAAATGTAATCTATTACATGACACAAACAATCATACATAAAATGTAATCTATTACATGACACAATCATAAATAAAATGTAATCTATTACATGACAAACATAATCATAAATACAATGTAATCTATCACATGACAAACATAATCAAGTCCAATTGTAATCTGTCATAAATAAAATGTAATCTATTACATGACACAAACAATCATACATAAAATGTAATCTATTACATGACACAAACATAATCATAAATAAAATGTAATCTATTACATGACACAATCATACATAAAATGTAATCATAAATAAAATGTAATCTATCACATGACAAACATAATCAAGTCCAATTGTAATCTGTCATAAATAAAATGTAATCTATTACATGACACAAACAATCATACATAAAATGTAATCTATTACATGACACAAACATAATCATAAATAAAATGTAATCTATTACATGACACAATCATACATAAAATGTAATCATAAATAAAATGTAATCTATCACATGACAAACATAATCAAGTCCAATTGTAATCTGTCATAAATAAAATGTAATCTATTACATGACACAATCATACATAAAATGTAATCATAAATAAAATGTAATCTATCACATGACAAACATAATCAAGTCCAATTGTAATCTGTCATAAATAAAATGTAATCTATTACATGACACAATCATACATAAAATGTAATCATAAATAAAATGTAATCTATCACATGACAAACATAATCAAGTCCAATTGTAATCTGTCATAAATAAAATGTAATCTATTACATGACACAATCATACATAAAATGTAATCATAAATAAAATGTAATCTATCACATGACAAACATAATCAAGTCCAATTGTAATCTGTCATAAATAAAATGTAATCCGCCCCCTATACGTCACCTATTAGGCCCCACCCTCTGTCACCCTGCACAGGAAAAGGCCCAAAACTGATGGCTAGAAAACAAAACGACTACATGTTCGAAGTGGGTGTTTTAGACGCGGACAGAGCTTGTTTACACACATTCACTCAAGTATTGATGCTTTTAAAGTTTTAATGGTCGAATAAATCGCACACGGCAACAAGTGTGCGGTCAAATGGAATTCTAAAAACACTGAATCTTTTATTCTGAAGGCGTGTTTCGACGAAATCCGGTTCAAAGGTTAACTAGAACCCCGGGCGGCCAATGGCGGAAGAAAAAAAAAGAAAGGTTTGTGTTATTGAAATAAAAAAACATGTTTGTGTGGTTGCTAAAGATGAAGACAAGAAAATATGGAGGAGACAAAGAGCACCATGCGGAGATAAAGTGACGAAAGGCGGCACAGTGACACAACTTCCGGCTGATGTTAGCTTGTTAGCTTATGTTTATTTGACACATTATTTGTTTTCTTACACACAATACGTCATAATATTTGATTTATTGCAGCATATGTTTGACTTTCCTTTTAATGTCAAATGATACACATCACGGTTTTATTGTTTACATTGCATGTATTATCGATGATGACGTCACCGCGGGAAGGAGCCCCCTGCTGGCCGCCCTGCAGAACTTCATCCCCAGCAACACCTGCAATGTCAGTATGTTACCATAGCAACGCCATGATATAATATCCACAATATGAAAGACAAACGTGCGCATAAAAAACAAGCAAACAAAAATACACCTCAACTCAAATACTAATTACTATTGATTAATTGGTACCATTCTGTTGGGGATGATGCAACAACCTAAAGCTGCAGCCACGCTCCAAAAACAGGAAATGGAAATCCCAAAATAAGAGACAGGAAATAGGACACGACTAGTCTGCAGGGATACAGTCCGTAAGC
>NC_084553.2:1775950-1875950 GCF_033978685.3 Nerophis lumbriciformis
ATGTCTCCTTCATGTCTCTTATGTCTCATCTTGGTGAGAGACATCAGCTGCAGCACCAAGTGTGTCCACTGGGGGGGGGGGGGGGGTCACTTTATTAGGCACACTGGAAGCTCCAGATCTTTTTGCTTTTTCTTTGGCTTTTGTGCCTTTTCCTGTGCTGTGGACCCACGTGATGCTAGCCATAGAAGACATCTACATTTCAGTCTTTGCCCTCCCAGGTTTACACTTCTTTTTACACTTGAAACATCGATGGCAGCAATTGGAGATGAAGTGTTATTTACACAACGGTGGCTGGGCTGTGCCTGCGCACAAAACTTTTCACATTTAAGGACCCCGGGGCCCCCCCTCGTCCAGAGAGGCGCCCTAAAGCCTGAAGAAGGGGGGCGTATTTAGACTTGCTGTCTTCTGTTTTTCCCGCCTTGAATTGACCCGAAAGGGTCCACTGAGTCTGGATGGAGTTCAAAGGTCGCTGACCTCGGCCTGCTCGTACAGCGCCCTCAGATACTCGAAGCGTGGCCCCCAGTCCCCGAGCGTCTCCTCAGCCGCCCCCTGCCCGCCGCCCCCCGCGTCCAAACCCACCGAGCCGAAGGAGCTGAGGGAGCCGGCCGGGGAGCCGCCCCCCTCCGTGGAGAACACCTGCAGGGAGTCGAAGGGTCCGGTGTCCGGGTGCTGGTCGGCGTCACGGATGATCTCGCACAGGTAGCGGGCCAGGTCCTGGCTGGAGAAGGAGAGCGAGCGGCGTGCCGGCTGCGAGGGCAGCACCTGGCCCTGGGCGCTGCAGCGGGTGGGGGGAACGTCCCGGCGCGGGCCGATGGTCCCGCAAGCCGACGGGGGCATCGTGCCGCAGCCGGCGGTCCGGCTTAGCGAGTCCGGCGGTTGTGTCGAGGGGGGAGGGGGCGGAGCCTGGTGCAGCAGGTGGAGGGGCGGCGGAGGGTGGTGCAGCACCCTGGAGCGACGGTACTGTAGCGACTGGACCGGGCTGGGCTGGAGAGACTTCTGG
Organism: Nerophis lumbriciformis; assembly: GCF_033978685.3. Lineage (NCBI taxonomy): Eukaryota > Metazoa > Chordata > Actinopteri > Syngnathiformes > Syngnathidae > Nerophis > Nerophis lumbriciformis. The sequence goes on from NC_084553.2 coordinate 1,776,951, forward strand.
AGCTCGGCCATGTCGTAGGCGTTCTGAACAGGAGGACAGCACACCTTACTACACTAGTAGTACTAATATTACTCCAGTACATGTAGTAGTACTAACATTTGTACAGTACATGTAGTAGTAGTACGCTAGTAGTAGTAATATTTGGACATACTTGGTCCTCCTCCCCACCGCCCTCCTCGTCGTAGTTGAGGACGTTCTCCCTGACGTCCTCCCAGCCCTGGTGACGTGCTGACAGGTGGTAGCCCCTCTCCTTCAGGCCCTTGGTGCTCCTCCAGCGGGAGTAGCAGAAGATGGCCAGCAGCAGGACTGCAAGCACCAACACACGCTCGTTACCATCGCTAGTTGCTAATCAAATCAATCAAATCCAGCCAGTAAGTCAACCACCACAGTCCCACAACACCCAGAGTCTTAAAGGACTCCCAAGACTGGTATGTGACCTCAGGGCCTGGCCCCAGACCCGTGTCCGGGTGAGGGGAAATCTGAGTCTTGGTTTTTTCGTGAAGGTCTTTGAGCGGCTCTTTGTCTGGTCCCTCACCTAGGACCTGGTCTTGGGAGACCTACCAGGGGACGTAGAAGTCCTGGACAACATAGCTCCCAGGACCATTGGGACACGCTAACTCTTCTAGAACCGGAAGGGGTCAGCTCAGGAAAGAAAAAAATACAATTCTAAATAAAATACAAACACAATACTCCCTTGTTTGCCTCTTTTGTCTGTCCTGTCTAGTTGTGTCTGTGTAACATGTTTATGTGTGCTAGTTGTGTCTGTGTAACATGTTTATGTGTGCTAGTTGTGTCTGTGTAACATGTTTATGTGTGCTAGTTGTGTCTGTGTAACATGTTTATGTGTGCTAGTTGTGTCTGTGTAACATGTTTATGTGTGCTAGTTGTGTCTGTGTAACATGTTTATGTGTGCTAGTTGTGTCTGTGTAACATGTTTATGTGTGCTAGTTGTTTCTGTGTAACATGTTTATGTGTGCTAGTTGTGTCTGTGTAACATGTTTATGTGTGCTAGTTGTGTCTGTGTAACATGTTTATGTGTGCTAGTCGTGTCTGTGTAACATGTTTATGTGTGCTAGTTGTTTCTGTGTAACATGTTTATGTGTGCTAGTTGTTTCTGTGTAACATGTTTATGTGTGCTTGTTGTTTCTGTGTAACATGTTTATGTGTGCTAGTTGTGTCTGTGTAACATGTTTATGTGTGCTAGTTGTTTCTGTGTAACATGTTTATGTGTGCTAGTTGTTTCTGTGTAACATGTTTATGTGTGCTAGTTGTGTCTGTGTAACATGTTTATGTGTGCTAGTTGTTTCTGTGTAACATGTTTATGTGTGCTAGTTGTTTCTGTGTAACATGTTTATGTGTGCTAGTTGTGTCTGTGTAACATGTTTATGTGTGCTAGTCGTTTCTGTGTAACATGTTTATGTGTGCTAGTTGTGTCTGTGTAACATGTTTATGTGTGCTAGTTGTTTCTGTGTAACATGTTTATGTGTGCTAGTTGTGTCTGTGTAACATGTTTATGTGTGCTAGTTGTGTCTGTGTAACATGTTTATGTGTGCTAGTTGTTTCTGTGTAACATGTTTATGTGTGCTAGTTGTTTCTGTGTAACATGTTTATGTGTGCTAGTTGTGTCTGTGTAACATGTTTATGTGTGCTAGTCGTTTCTGTGTAACATGTTTATGTGTGCTAGTTGTGTCTGTGTAACATGTTTATGTGTGCTAGTTGTTTCTGTGTAACATGTTTATGTGTGCTAGTTGTGTCTGTGTAACATGTTTATGTGTGCTAGTTGTGTCTGTGTAACATGTTTATGTGTGCTAGTTGTGTCTGTGTAACATGTTTATGTGTGCTAGTTGTGTCTGTGTAACATGTTTATGTGTGCTAGTTGTTTCTGTGTAACATGTTTATGTGTGCTAGTTGTTTCTGTGTAACATGTTTATGTGTGCTAGTTGTGTCTGTGTAACATGTTTATGTGTGCTAGTCGTTTCTGTGTAACATGTTTATGTGTGCTAGTTGTGTCTGTGTAACATGTTTATGTGTGCTAGTTGTTTCTGTGTAACATGTTTATGTGTGCTAGTTGTGTCTGTGTAACATGTTTATGTGTGCTAGTTGTGTCTGTGTAACATGTTTATGTGTGCTAGTTGTGTCTGTGTAACATGTTTATGTGTGCTAGTTGTGTCTGTGTAACATGTTTATGTGTGCTAGTTGTGTCTGTGTAACATGTTTATGTGTGCTAGTTGTGTCTGTGTAACATGTTTATGTGTGCTAGTTGTGTCTGTGTAACATGTTTATGTGTGCTAGTTGTGTCTGTGTAACATGTTTATGTGTGCTAGTCGTTTCTGTGTAACATGTTTATGTGTGCTAGTTGTGTCTGTGTAACATGTTTATGTGTGCTAGTTGTGTCTGTGTAACATGTTTATGTGTGCTAGTTGTTTCTGTGTAACATGTTTATGTGTGCTAGTCGTTTCTGTGTAACATGTTTAGTTAGTACTATATGATGTATATTTCTGAGTACATAATAATGTATATTAGTGAGTACTATATGATGTATATTAGTGAGTACTGTGGTAAAAGTACTAAGATGTGTACTCACCGACGGAGGCCAGGAAGCAGACGCAGATGGCAAAGAGCGAGCTGAAGCTGAGGCCGTCGTCATGGCGATAAACATCCAGCGTACTTTCACACAGACGACCTCCGTGACCTTCAGGGCAGCGGCAGGTGAACTTTGCGGACGACTGCGACACGCACACACCTCCGTGGCACGGCCGCCTGGCACACGGCGTGTACGCACACCACTTCCTGCTGCCGTTCACGCGCACCATGTGACCTGGCGGGCACCTGACACACACACACGCACACACACACACACACACACACACACACACACACACACACATATATCAAACGTTTTTATGTGTCCCTACTTGCACTCGTGCACCTGCCACAGGTCCTTTATGGATGTTTTATGGGTCCCTACCTGCACTCGTGCACCTGCCACAGGTCCTTTATAGATGTTTTTATGGGTCCCTACCTGCACTCGTGCACCTGCCACAGGTCCACGCAGGTAAAGGGGGGGCTGCATTGGTTCTTCTTGCAGGAGTCGGACCGACAACCCGCGGTGATGCCTTGCACGCTGACCAGGGACACGCCCTCCCGTGTCTGCTGGGGGTCCATGGGCAAGTGAAGACCGTTTAGACGCACGTCTCTCAGGCAGCCTGCACATCAAACATGTACACCACACCTTATCATGCTGCTCACTGCTCCCCTCACCTCCCAGGGGGTGATCAAGGGTGATGGGTCAAATGCAGAGAATCATTAAATGTGTGTGACAAACATTGCTACTTGAACTGGAAGTGTAACAATTAGTATAAGACAAACATGAATGTTTGTAGAAAGAAGTACATTAAAACATGAAGGATGATTGTGATGACATGTTTATTTATATTGGCTGTTCCAAGCGGCCCTCAGAGAGCAGCCATGAGTGTGTTGTGGCCCTCCATGAAAAACGCTCCGTTTTAAAAAGACCCCTTTTTAGGCCCCTCGACCTGCCGCTTCTCTTGTTGCCCCCCTGCCCTGCGTGGAGAGAGGTGATCATCCCTTGACATTTAGGGTTCAATGACCACATAAAATATGTGGAATAAAAAGTGTCAACGTGAAGTATGAAGGATAAAAAGTGTCAAAGTGAAATACAAGGAATACAAGGTGTGAAAGTGAAATATGAAGAATTAAAAAATGTCAAAGTGAAATATGAGAAATAAAAAATGTCAAAGTGAAGTATGAGGAATAAAAAGTGTCAAAGTGAAGTATGTGGAATAAAAAGTGTCAAAGTGAAATATGAGGAATAAAAAGTGTCAAATGAAATATGAGGAATAAAAAGTGTCTAAGTAAAGTATGTGGAATAAAAAGTGTCAAAGTGAAATACGAGGAATACAAAGCGTGAAAGTGAAATATGAGGAATAAAAGTGTCAAAGTGAAATTTGAGGAATACAAAGTGTCAAATGAAATATGAGGAATAAAAAGTGCCAAAATGAATAAAAAGTGTCAAAATGAAATATGAGGAATACAAAGTTTCAAAATGAAATATGAGGAATACAAAGTTTCAAAGTGAAATATGAGGAATACAAAGTTTCAAAGTGAAATGTGAGGAATACAAAGTGTCAAATGAAATATGAGGAATAAAAAGTGTCAAAGTAAAGTATGTGGAATAAAAAGTGTCAAAATGAAATATGAGGAATAAAAAGTGTAAAAGTGAAATATGAGGAATGAAAAGTGTCAAAGTGAAATATGAGGACTAAAAAGTGTAAAAGTGAAATATGAGGAATGAAAAGTGTCAAAGTGAAATATGAGGACTAAAAAGTGTAAAAGTGAAATATGAGGAATGAAAAGTGTCAAAGTGAAATATGAGGACTAAAAAGTGTAAAAGTGAAATATGAGGAATGAAAAGTGTCAAAGTGAAAATGAGGACTAAAAAGTGTCAAAATGAAATATTAAGAATAAAAAGTATCAAATTGGAGTATGTGGAATAAAAAGTGTCAAAATGAAATATTAGGAATAAAAAGTGTCAAAATGAAAAATGAGGAATAAAAAGTGTCAAATGAAATACGAGGAATAAAAAGTGTCAAATGAAATATTAGGAATAAAAAGTGTCAAAGTGAAAAATGAGGAATAAAAAGTGTCAAAGTGAAATACATGGGAAAAAGGTGTCAAAGTGAAATATGTGGAATAAGAAGTGTCAAAGTGAAATACGAGGAATACAAAGTGTCAAAGTGAAGTATGAGGAATAAAAAGTGTCAAAGTGAAGTATGTGGAATAAAAAGCGTCAAAGTGAAATATGAGGAACAAATAGGGTCAAAGTGAAGTATGAGGAATAAAAAGTGTCAAAGTGAAGTATGTGGAATAAAAACGTCAAAGTGAAATATGAGGAACAAAAAGGGTCAAAGTGAAGTATGAGGAATACAAAGTGTCATAGTGAAATATGAGGAATAAAAAGTGGCAAAGTGAAGTATGAGGAATAAAAAGTGTCAAAGTGAAATATGAGGAATAAAAAGTGTCAAAGTGAACTATGACGGGAAAAAAGTGTCAAAGTGAAATATGTGGAATAAAAACTGTCAAGGTGAAATACGAGGGATAACAAGAATCAAAGTGAAGTATGAGGAATAAAAAATGTCAAAGTGAAGTATGTGGAATAAAAAGTGTCAAAGTGAAATATGAGGAATAAAAAGTGTCAAAGTGAAGTATGAGGAATAATGAAAGGCAAAGTGAAGTATGTGGAATAAAAAGTGTCAAAGTGAGATATGAGGAATAAAAAGTGTCAAATGAAATATGAGGAATAAGAAGTGTCAAAGTGAAGTATGAAGAATAAAAAGTGTCAAAGTGAAATATGAGGAATAGAAAGTGTCAAAGTGAAGTATGTGGAATAAAAAGTGTCAAAGTGAAGTATGTGGAATAAAAGTGTCAAAGTGAAATATGAGGAATAAAAAGTGTCAAATGAAATATGAGGAATAAAAAGTGTCAAAGTGAAGTATGTGGAATAAAAAGTGTCAAAGTGAAATACGAGGAATACAAAGTGTGAAAGTAAAATATGAGGAATACAAAGTGTCAAAGTGAAGTATGAGGAATAAAACGTGTCAAAGTGAAGTATGAGGGAAAAAAAGTGTCAACGTGAAATATGTGGAATAAAAAGTGTGAAATTAAATATGAGGAATAAGAAGTGTCAAAGTGAAGTATGACCTATAAAAAGTGTCAAAGTGAAATATGAGGAATAAAAAGTGTCAAAGTGAAGTATGTGGAATGAAAAGTGTCAAAATGAAATACGAGGAATACAAAGTGTGAAAGTAAAATATGAGGAATAAAAAGTGCCAAAGTGAAGTATGTGGAATAAAAAGTGTCATAGTGAAGTATGTGGAATAAAAAGTGTCAAAGTGAAATATGAGGAATAAAAAGTGTCAAAGTGAGAGGAATAAAAAGTGTCAAAGTGAAATATGAGGAATAAAAAGTGTCAAATGAAATCTGAGGAATAAAAAGTGCCAAAGTGAAGTATGTGGAATAAAAAGTGTCAAAGTGAAGTATGTGGAATAAAAAGTGTCAAAGTGAAATATTGTAAAGAAAATGGCAAGATCAAAGAGTTTTTACTCGCCCTGGAAGCTTCTGTTGGACGAGGGCAGGAAGGTGTTGCCCACCATCACCAGCGTGGGGTCAATGACGATTTCCCGGCTCCGCCCCCGCGACCCCGTGACCTCCCTCGGCCCGCCGCCGCCATCCAGCCGCAAGGTCATCTCGTTGTCATGGCGATCCAGGGAGACCTGGTGCCATTCACCGTTGTCCAGGCGATACGTGGGCAGGGTGAGGTTGTAGTCGCCATCGCCCAGGTTGTAGAAGACGCTCAGGAGGCCCTGGAAGATCTGAGTGGAGGAAAAGTGCACAAATGTTTGTTTACCTTGGAAGAAGAAGAAGAAGAAGAAGAAGAAGAAGAAAAAGAAGAAGAAGAAGAATTGTTGTCATGGGATTGGTAATAAAAGTTAAAAATAGCCTCAGACTTTGTGGAGACAACAACAACTTTCATTTTTTTTCAGGAAAAAAACTTGTATTTTCAAGGTGTGGCTATGATATTACATTAGTATGTCACACTATACAGTACTTTATGAAGTATTAGTATCGTCAAGTATGTCACAGTAACAAAAAGGAGTACTCTATGAAGTACTAGTATTTACATTGGGACAGGTGAATACGTCCACAGTAGGAAGAAGGAGTACTCCATGAAGTATTAGTATAGTGACATACGTCACTGCAGTACTCTATGTAGTATTACTATAGTGACATACATCACTGCAGTACTCTATGTAGTATTAGTATAGTGACACACGTCACTGCAGTACTCTATGTAGTATTAGTATAGTGACATACGTCACTGCAGTACTCTATGTAGTATTAGTATAGTGACATATGTCACTGCAGTACTCTATGAAGTATTAGTATAGTGACACACGTCACTGCAGTACTCCATGAAGTATTAGTATAGTGACATACGTCACTGCAGTACTCTATGTAGTATTAGTATAGTGACATACGTCACTGCAGTACTCTATGTAGTATTAGTATAGTGACATACGTCACTGCAGTACTCTATGTAGTATTAGTATAGTGAACTATATCAATATAGTACTCTAGAAGTATTAATATAGTGAAATATGTCACTTTAGTACTCTATGAAGTATCAATAAAGTGAATTATGTCACAGTAACAAAAATGAGTACTCTATGAAGTATTAGTATGTACATTGGGACAGGTGAAATACGTCCACAGTAGGAAGGAGTATTTAAAGAAGTATTAGTATGTGAAATATGTCCACAGTAGGAAGGAGTATTTAATGAAGTATTAGTATGTGAAATACGTCCACAGTAGGAAGGAGTATTTAATGAAGTATTAGTATGTGAAATATGTCCACGGTAGGAAGAAGTAGTATTTAAAGAAGTATTACCTCCAGTGTCAAATACTCCATCTGCAGCCTGGCTGTGAGGCTGACCAGGGTGCTGCTATGTTTGCGGGTTCGAACCATGATCTGCACCGCTGTCCTGCGGGCCGGCAGAGGTGCAGCCAGCTGGTAGTGCACGTGTGCGTCTGCAGCCACAGAATATTCTGGAAGCTCTGCAGGAAAACAAAAACACAAAGTACATCTAAATACATGACATATATATATAAATACATGACATATAAATACATGACATATATATATATATATATATACATATATATATATATATATAAATAAATATATATATATATATATATATATATATATATATATATATATATATATATATATATATATATATATATATATATATGTGTGTGTGTGTGTGTGTGTGTGTGTATTTATGATATGTATTTATTGTTATTAATATTGTTATTTTTATTATTTTGTTGTTGTTATTTATTTTTAAATTAGTATTACTATTATCATTATTGTTGTTGTTATTATTTTGTTATTAATATCAATGTTATTATTATTACTATTGTTGTTGATATTATTATTAACTTTAATATTGTTTAAATGATTTGTATTATTATTTTTATTGTTGTTATTATTAATCTTATTATTATTATCATTATTATTGCTATCAATATTGTTATTATTCTCAGTATTATATTGTTGTTAATATTTCTATAATTATTGTTATGATTATTTTTATTAATATTGTTGTTATTTTTATTGTTATTATTATTTGTATTTTCATTATTGTTTTATTAATATTAATTGTAATTGTTTATTATTAATATTAATGTTAATATTATTATTGTTATTATTGTTAAAATTATGAATGTTATTATTATTATTATTATAGTTATTATTTTTTGTATTGTTATTATAATAGTTACTATTATTATAGTTGTTATTATGGTTAGTCTATGTATTGAAGATGGAGCAACTCACCCTCCTCACACACACATGCCCAGATGAACTACTCACCCTCCTCACACACACATGCCCAGATGGACTACTCACCCTCCTCACACACACATGCCCAGATGAACTACTCACCCTCCTCACACACACATGCCCAGATGAACTACTCACCCTCCTCACACACACATGCCCAGATGAACTACTCACCCTCCTCACACACACATGCCCAGATGAACTACTCACCCTCCTCACACACACATGCCCAGATGGACTACTCACCCTCCTCACACACACATGCCCAGATGAACTACTCACCCTCCTCACACACACATGCCCAGATGAACTACTCACCCTCCTCACACACACATGCCCAGATGAACTACTCACCCTCCTCACACACACATGCCCAGATGAACTACTCACCCTCCTCACACACACATGCCCAGATGAACTACTCACCCTCCTCACACACACATGCCCAGATGAACTACTCACCCTCCTCACACACACATGCCCAGATGAACAACTCACCCTCCTCACACACACATGCCCAGATGAACTACTCACCCTCCTCACACACACATGCCCAGATGAACTACTCACCCTCCTCACACACACATGCCCAGATGAACTACTCACCCTCCTCACACACACATGCCCAGATGAACTACTCACCCTCCTCACACACACATGCCCAGATGAACAACTCACCCCCCTCACACACACATGCCCAGATTAACTACTCACCCTCCTCACACACACATGCCTAGATGAACTACTCACCCTCCTCACACACATGCCCAGATGAACTACTCACCCTCCTCACACACATGCCCAGATGAACTACTCACCCTCCTCACACACATGCCCAGATGAACTACTCACCCTCCTCACACACACACATGCCCAGATGAACTACTCACCCTCCTCACACACACATGCCCAGATGAACTACTCACCCTCCTCACACACACATGCCCAGATGAACTACTCACCCTCCTCACACACACATGCCCAGATGAACTACTCACCCTCCTCACACACATGCCCAGATGAACAACTCACCCTCCTCACACACACATGCCCAGATGAACTACTCACCCTCCTCACACACACATGCCTAGATGAACTACTCACCCTCCTCACACACATGCCCAGATGAACTACTCACCCTCCTCACACACACACATGCCCAGATGAACTACTCACCCTCCTCACACACACATGCCCAGATGAACTACTCACCCTCCTCACACACACATGCCCAGATGAACTACTCACCCTCCTCACACACATGCCCAGATGAACAACTCACCCTCCTCACACACACATGCCCAGATGAACAACTCACCCTCCTCACACACACATGCCCAGATGAACTACTCACCCTCCTCACACACACATGCCCAGATGAACTACTCACCCTCCTCACACACACATGCCCAGATGAACTACTCACCCTCCTCACACACACATGCCCAGATGAACTACTCACCCTCCTCACACACACATGCCCAGATGAACTACTCACCCTCCTCACACACACATGCCCAGATGAACTACTCACCCTCCTCACACACACATGCCCAGATGAACAACTCACCCTCCTCACACACATGCCCAGATGAACTACTCACCCTCCTCACACACACATGCCCAGATGAACTACTCACCCTCCTCACACACACATGCCCAGATGAACAACTCACCCCCCTCACACACACATGCCCAGATGAACTACTCACCCTCCTCACACACACATGCCTAGATGAACTACTCACCCTCCTCACACACATGCCCAGATGAACTACTCACCCTCCTCACACACATGCCCAGATGAACTACTCACCCTCCTCACACACATGCCCAGATGAACTACTCACCCTCCTCACACACACACATGCCCAGATGAACTACTCACCCTCCTCACACACACATGCCCAGATGAACTACTCACCCTCCTCACACACACATGCCCAGATGAACTACTCACCCTCCTCACACACACATGCCCAGATGAACTACTCACCCTCCTCACACACACATGCCCAGATGAACTACTCACCCTCCTCACACACACATGCCCAGATGAACTACTCACCCTCCTCACACACATGCCCAGATGAACAACTCACCCTCCTCACACACACATGCCCAGATGAACTACTCACCCTCCTCACACACACATGCCTAGATGAACTACTCACCCTCCTCACACACATGCCCAGATGAACTACTCACCCTCCTCACACACACATGCCCAGATGAACTACTCACCCTCCTCACACACACATGCCCAGATGAACTACTCACCCTCCTCACACACACATGCCCAGATGAACTACTCACCCTCCTCACACACATGCCCAGATGAACTACTCACCCTCCTCACACACACATGCCCAGATGAACTACTCACCCTCCTCACACACACATGCCTAGATGAACTACTCACCCTCCTCACACACATGCCCAGAGTAGCCGGGCACACACTGGCAGCTGAAGGAGCCCTGGTCGCCATGGCAACGTCCCCCCCGCCCACATGGAGGAGGAGCCATGTTGCTGCAGCTGCTGTCACTCACGCACCCACCTGAACTTGACCTTTGCTCTGCTGGGGAACTCAGGTCATACATCTGACCCCGGGGGAGGGGAGGATGTAGGAGGTGAGGATGTAAGATGTAGGAGGTGAGGATGTAGGATGTAGGAGGTGAGGATGTAGGATGTAGGAGGTGAGGATGTAGGATGTAGGAGGTGAGGATGTAGGATGTGAGGATGTAGGATGTAGGATGTAGGATGTAGGAGGTGAGGATGTAGGATGTAGGATGTAGGAGGTGAGGATGTAGGATGTAGGATGTAGGATGTAGGATGTGAGGATGTAGGATGTAGGATGTAGGAGGTGAGGATGTAGGATGTAGGATGTAGGATGTAGGATGTAGGATGTGAGGATGTAGGATGTAGGATGTAGGAGGTGAGGATGTAGGATGTAGGATGTGAGGATGTAGGATGTAGTATGTAGGGTGTAGGATGTAGGATGTAGCAGGTGAGGATGTAGGAGGTGAGGATGTAGGATGTGAGGATGTAGGATGTAGGATGTGAGGATGTAGGATGTAGGATGTGAGGATGTAGGATGTAGGATGTAGGTGGCGAGGATGTAGGATGTGAGGATGTAGGATGTAGGATGTAGGAGGTGAGGATGTAGGATGTAGGATGTGAGGATGTAGGATGTAGGATGTAGGGTGTAGGATGTAGGATGTAGCAGGTGAGGATGTATGATGTAGGATGTAGGGTGTAGGATGTAGGATGTAGGAGGTGAGGATGTAGGATGTGAGGATGTAGGATGTAGGATGTAGGAGGTGAGGATGTAGGATGTGAGGATGTAGGATGTAGGATGTGAGGATGTAGGATGTAGGATGTAGGTGGTGAGGATGTAGGATGTGAGGATGTAGGATGTAGAATGTAGGAGGTGAGGATGTAGGATGTGAGGATGTAGGATGTAGGATGTAGGATGTAGGATGTAGGATGAAGGAGGTGAGGATGTAGGATGTAGGATGTAGGATGTGAGGATGTAAGATGTAGGAGGTGAGGATATAGGATGTAGGATGTAGGATGTAGGATGTAGGATGTAGGATGTAGGAGGTGAGGATGTAGGATGTAGGATGTAGGATGTAGGAGGTGAGGATGTAGGATGTAGGAGGTGAGGATGTAGGATGTAGGATGTAGGATGTAGGAGGTGAGGATGTAGGATGTAGGAGGTGAGGATGTAGGATGTAGGATGTAGGAGGTGAAGTCAGCAAATGAAAGTACAACATTAGCATCATATTTATAACATGTTAGCATACAATGCTAACGGTGTTTTCTTCTTCTAACTGTTCAAAAAGATGTCATGTCAGCATTCCAGTGATAGAACTCTTCTTCCTGACACTCGTCGCCATGGTAACACAGACTGAGATGTTTATAAAACAATGTTGCCTTCCTTTAAACTAACTCCAAACTTGTTATCTTTTCAACTCAACCAAACAAACTCAACTAAGATACGATAAAACAAGATTAGCTAAATTACACTCAAATAAAATAAGCTGAGATCAAATAAACTAACCCTAAACTAAAATAAGCTAAGTTCAACTATGCTGAACTAAACTAAATGTAACTAAACTGAATTCAACTAAAATATATCAAATAATATTATATACTAAGATAAGATAAGATAAGATAAGATAAGCTATACTAAATGAAGCTACAGTTAGCTAAGATAACATAAACTAAGACAAGATAAGCTAAACTCAAGTAAAGTAAACCAAAGTTGGGCAAGACCAAAGATCTGTGTAAGAAGTGCAGGACAAGACTGGAATGTACCACAACACCTGAAGGCAACACCTCCTGTGTGTGTGTGTGGGTGTGTGTGTGTGTGTGTGTGTGTGTGTGTGTGTGTGTGTGTGTGTGTGCGTGTGTGTGTGTGTGTGTGTGTGTGTGTGTGTGTACCTTGCTGTCCACAATGAGGTCACGTACACATCCAGTGAAATGTTTGTGTTGCAGTTGAGGATAGAGGTAAGGAATGTCCTCGTTGACGCCTCCTAACTGTAACACTGGACTACTGGTCACATGACTGCAGGAACATGAAGATGACATCATTATATTCTTCATTCATGACTACTGGTCACATGACTGCAGGAACATGAAGATGACATCATTATATTCTTCATTCATGACTACTGGTCACATGACTGCAGGAACATGAAGATGACATCATTATATTCTTCATTCATGACTACTGCTCACATGACTGCAGGAACATGAATATGACATCATTATATTCTTCATTCATGACTACTGGTCACATGACTGCAGGAACATGAATATGTCATCATTATATTCTTCATTCATGACTACTGGTCACATGACTGCAGGAACATGAATATGACATCAATGAGGAATACATCATCAATATGTTCATGAAGTGACATCACAATGACAACATTTGTTCATTAACAACAGAGCAGTGGTGCATGCTGGGTACCTGTCAGTGTTGGGGGAGGAGCCTATCACCTCACATGACGAATAGTCCTCTGTGGTCAGCCAGCTGCCAAGACCCTCCGTCTCCATGACGACGGCCCCCGCACAACGATCCAATGTCAAACGCACTTCCTGAACACACAACATCAACACAACACCCATCATCATTACACAACACAACATCAAAACAACATCACTACACAACACACAAACACACACACACACACACACACACCATCAATACAACACACAACATCAACAGCCCTAAGCCTGATTTCAATTAATTGAAACATGGTGAAAATGTCATTTGTCCTCACTCCCTAGATGGAGACTTGATTCTTCAATATAATCAATAAGTTGAAACATGGTGAAACATGTCATTTGTCCTCGCTCCCTAGATGGAGACTTGATTCTTCAATATAATCAATAAGTTGAAACATGGTGAAACATGTCATTTGTCCTCGCTCCCTAGATGGAGACATGATTCTTCAATATAATCAATAAGTTGAAAGATAGTGAAAATGTCATTTGTCCTCGCTCCCTAGATGGAGACTTGATTCTTCAATATAATCAATAAGTTGAAACATGGTGAAACATGTCATTTGTCCTCGCTCCCTAGATGGAGACTTGATTCTTCAATATAATCAATAAGTTGAAACATGGTGAAACATGTCATTTGTCCTCGCTCCCTAGATGGAGACATGATTCTTCAATATAATCAATAAGTTGAAAGATAGTGAAAATGTCATTTGTCCTCGCTCCCTAGATGGAGACTTGATTCTTCAATATAATCAATAAGTTGAAACATGGTGAAACATGTCATTTGTCCTCGCTCCCTAGATGGAGACTTGATTCTTCAATATAATCAATAAGTTGAAAGATAGTGAAAATGTCATTTGTCCTCGCTCCCTAGATGAAAACTTGATTCTTCAATCTAATCAATAAGTTGAAACATGGTGAAACATGTCATTTGTCCTCGCTCCCTAGATGGAGACTTGATTCTTCAATATAATCAATAAGTTGAAAGATAGTGAAAATGTCATTTGTCCTCGCTCCCTAGATGGAGACTTGATTCTTCAATCTAATCAATAAGTTGAAACATGGTGAAACATGTCATTTGTCCACGCTCCCTAGATAGAGACATGATTCTTCAATATAATAATAAGTTGAAACATGGTGAAAAAAGTCATTTGTCCTCGCTCCCTAGATGGAGACTTGATTCTTCAATATAATCAATAAGTTGAAAGATAGTGAAAATGTCATTTGTCCTCGCTCCCTAGATGGAGACTTGGTTCTTCAATCTAATCAATAAGTTGAAACATGGTGAAACATGTCATTTGTCCACGCTCCCTAGATAGAGACATGATTCTTCAATATAATAATAAGTTGAAACATTGTGAAAAAAGTCATTTATCCTCGCTCCCTAGATGGAGACTTGATTCTTCAATATAATCAATAAGTTGAAAGATAGTGAAAATGTCATTTGTCCTCGCTCCCTGGATGGAGACTTGATTCTTCAATATAATCAATAAGTTGAAACATGGTGAAAATGTCATTTGTCCTCGCTCCCTAGATGGAGACTTGATTCTTCAATATAATCAATAAGTTGAAACATGGTGAAAAATGTCATTTGTCCTCGCTCCCTAGATGAAAACTTGATTCTTCAATCTAATCAATAAGTTGAAACATGGTGAAACATGTCATTTGTCCTCGCTCCCTAGATGAAAACTTGATTCTTCAATCTAATCAATAAGTTGAAACATGGTGAAACATGTCATTTGTCCTCGCTCCCTAGATGGAGACTTGATTCTTCAATATAATCAATAAGTTGAAAGATAGTGAAAATGTCATTTGTCCTCGCTCCCTAGATGGAGACTTGATTCTTCAATCTAATCAATAAGTTGAAACATGGTGAAACATGTCATTTGTCCACGCTCCCTAGATAGAGACTTGATTCTTCAATATAATCAATAAGTTGAAACATGGTAAAAAAAATGTCATTTGTCCTCGCTCCCCAGATAGAGACTTGATTCTTCAATATAATCAATAAGTTGAAACATGGTGAAACATGTCATTTGTCCTCGCTCCCTAGATGGAGACTTGATTCTTCAATATAATCAATAAGTTGAAACATGGTGAAACATGTCATTTGTCCTCGCTCCCTAGATGGAGACTTGATTCTTCAATATAATCAATAAGTTGAAACATGGTGAAACATGTCATTTGTCCTCGCTCCCTAGATGGAGACTTGATTCTTCAGTATAATCAATAAGTTGAAACATGGTGAAACATGTCATTTGTCCTCGCTCCCTAGATGGAGACTTGATTCTTCAATATAATCAATAAGTTGAAACATGTCATTTGTCCTCGCTCCCTAGATGGAGACTTGATTCTTCAATATAATCAATAAGTTGAAAGATGGTGAAACATGTCATTTGTCCTCGCTCCCTAGATGGAGACTTGATTCTTCAATATAATCAATAAGTTGAAACATGGTGAAACATGTCATTTGTCCTCGCTCCCTAGATGGAGACTTGATTCTTCAATATAATCAATAAGTTGAAACATGGTGAAACATGTCATTTGTCCTCGCTCCCTAGATGGAGACTTGATTCTTCAGTATAATCAATAAGTTGAAACATGGTGAAACATGTCATTTGTCCTCGCTCCCTAGACGGAGACTTGATTCTTCAATATAATCAATAAGTTGAAACATGGTGAAACATGTCATTTGTCCTCGCTCCCTAGATGGAGACTTGATTCTTCAATATAATCAATAAGTTGAAACATGTCATTTGTCCTCGCTCCCTAGATGGAGACTTGATTCTTCAATATAATCAATAAGTTGAAACATGGTGAAACATGTCATTTGTCCTCGCTCCCTAGATGGAGACTTGATTCTTCAATATAATCAATAAGTTGAAACATGGTGAAACATGTCATTTGTCCTCGCTCCCTAGATGGAGACTTGATTCTTCAATATAATCAATAAGTTGAAACATGGTGAAACATGTCATTTGTCCTCGCTCCCTAGATGGAGACTTGATTCTTCAATATAATCAATAAGTTGAAACATGGTGAAACATGTCATTTGTCCTCGCTCCCTAGATGGAGACTTGATTCTTCAGTATAATCAATAAGTTGAAACATGGTGAAACATGTCATTTGTCCTCGCTCCCTAGATGGAGACTTGATTCTTCAATATAATCAATAAGTTGAAACATGTCATTTGTCCTCGCTCCCTAGATGGAGACTTGATTCTTCAATATAATCAATAAGTTGAAAGATGGTGAAACATGTCATTTGTCCTCGCTCCCTAGATGGAGACTTGATTCTTCAATATAATCAATAAGTTGAAACATGGTGAAACATGTCATTTGTCCTCGCTCCCTAGATGGAGACTTGATTCTTCAATATAATCAATAAGTTGAAACATGGTGAAACATGTCATTTGTCCTCGCTCCCTAGATGGAGACTTGATTCTTCAGTATAATCAATAAGTTGAAACATGGTGAAACATGTCATTTGTCCTCGCTCCCTAGACGGAGACTTGATTCTTCAATATAATCAATAAGTTGAAACATGGTGAAACATGTCATTTGTCCTCGCTCCCTAGATGGAGACTTGATTCTTCAATATAATCAATAAGTTGAAACATGTCATTTGTCCTCGCTCCCTAGATGGAGACTTGATTCTTCAATATAATCAATAAGTTGAAACATGGTGAAACATGTCATTTGTCCTCGCTCCCTAGATGGAGACTTGATTCTTCAATATAATCAATAAGTTGAAACATGGTGAAACATGTCATTTGTCCTCGCTCCCTAGATGGAGACTTGATTCTTCAATATAATCAATAAGTTGAAACATTGTGAAACATGTCATTTGTCCTCGCTCCCTAGATGGAGACTTGATTATTCAATATAATCAATAAGTTGAAACATGTCATTTGTCCTCGCTCCCTAGATGGAGACTTTTCTTTAAAAATATAGCGGCATCTTTATACAGCCTCTAACATGTCTTATTAATATTTCCATTAAAAGTGGTCAATTCCCAGATGGATGGAGAACTGCACAAGTAAACCCACTTTTAAAATGTGGTGATGCTGTAATGACATCTAACTATAGACCTATCAGTAATGTGTATCAGTGTAATGACATCTAACTATAGACCTATCAGTAATGTGTATCAGTGTAATGACATCTAACTATAGACCTATCAGTAATGTGTATCAGTGTAATGACATCTAACTATAGACCTATCAGCCTTCTTCCAGTTGTCTCTAAAGTCCTGGAGAAGATTGTTTGAGAACAACTAATGCACCGCCTTGAGACAAACCACTATTTGACTCTCCTGCAATTGGGATTCAGACGTAACCATTCTACAATATTAAACAATATTTGTTTTTCAACTGAAAAGATCAAACATTCTCTTGACAAAGGACATGTGGTCGGTGCAGTATTTCTAGAATTAAAAAAAGCATTTGATACAGTCAATCATGACATTAATTTCAAAACTAACTCAATTAAATGTATCCAAACAGTCATCGTCCTGTTTTGAGTCCTATCTAAAGGGCCGTGAACAATGTGTCACCATTAATAATGTCAGATCTTCCTTCCGCAAAATAGAAACAGGGACACCTCAGGCTAGTGTCTTGGGGCCGATACTATTCAGCCTATACATCAATGACCTAGCAGATGTATGCACAGATATAGATCTACAGATGACACAGTGGTATAAGACCTGTACTCTAGTTGCTGAGAAGTCCAATGCTCAATTAGACAAAATAGCATCTTGGCTGGCATCATCCTGTTCAACCCTAAACACTAAAAAGACTAACTCTGTCTGCTTCTCCATAAAAAAAGCTACCTCAAACAAACCTGAATATACAAATGAATGAGGAGCTCATTGAACCTGAAGTCAAATATGTGGGCATAATCATAGACTATCAGCTGAATTTTAAAAGTCACATTAAGAAAATGTGTAAAACCCTGAAGGCAAACCTAGGCTGTTTTAAGATTATAAGACACTGCTTAACTCTTAGCTGTGCTTTTACTTTTATCAATGCAATGATTCTTGCACACATATCTTATAGTTTAACTACATGGTCCCAGATATATCTTATGGCTTAACTACATGGTCCCAGATATCTTATGGCTTAACTACATGGTCCCAGATATCTTATGGCTTAACTACCGTATTTTCCGCACCATTAGCCGCACCTAAAAACCACAAATTTACTCAAAAGCTGACAGTGCGGCTTTTAACCCGGTGCGCTTTATATATGGATTAATATTAAGATTAATTTTCATAAAGTTTCGATCTCGCAACTTAGGTAAACAGCCGCCATCTTTTTTCCCGGTAGAACAGGAAGCGCTTCTTCTTCTACGCAAGCAACCGCCAAGGTAAGCACCCGCCCCCATAGAACAGGAAGCGCTTCTTCTTCTACTGTAAGCAACCACCCGCCCCCGGAAGAAGAAGAAAAAACGCGCGGATATCACCGTACGTTTCATTTCCTGTTTACATCTGTAAAGACCACAAAATGGCTCCTACTAAGCGACAAGGATCCGGTTCATGAAAAGACGCAATCTCTCCATCCGCACACGGATTACTACCGTATTTCACAGCAACTGATATTCCTGTGAACCGCACTGTGGATACAACGGGAGCACGTACGGTGAATATTCGCACCACAGGGAATGAGAAGTCATCCTTCACTGTGGTTCTAGCTTGCCATGCTAATGGCCAGAAACTTCCACCCATGGTGATATTCAAAAGGAAGACCTTGCCAAAAGAGACCTTTCCAGCCGGCGTCATCATAAAAGCTAACTCGAAGGGATGGATGAAGAAAAGATGAGCGAGTGGTTAAGGGAAGTTTAAGTTTACGCGAAGAGGCCGGGTGGCTTTTTTCACGCAGCTCTGTCCATGTTGATATACGTATGTTTGTGATTGCACATTTGCGTACATTTTGGGAGTGAACAGAGTTGTTAGAACGCTGGTTTTTAATATATTATTAAAGTTTGACTGACCTATCTGACTGTTTTTTTGACATTCCTTTAGCGCAGTTAGATGCGGCTTATAACACGGGGCGGCTTATAGGTGGACAAAGTTTTGAAATATGCCGTTCATTGAAGGCGCGGCTTTTAACCCAGGGCGCCTTATGATGCGGAAAATACGGTACATGGTCCCAGATATATCTTATGGCTTAACTACATGGTCCCAGATATCTTATGGCTTAACTACATGGTCCCAGATATCTTATGGCTTAACTACATGGTCCCAGATATCTTATGGCTTAACTACATGGTCCCAGATATCTTATGGCTTAACTACATGGTCCCAGATATCTTATGGCTTAACTACATGGTCCCAGATATCTTACGGCTTAACTACATGGTCCCAGATATCTTATGGCTTAACTACATGGTCCCAGATATCTTATGTCTTAACTACATGGTCCCAGATATCTTATGTCTTAACTACATGGTCCCAGATATCTTATGGCTTAACTACATGGTCCCAGATATCTTATGGCTTAACTACATGGTCCCAGATATATCTTATGGCTTAACTACATGGTCCCAGATATCTTATGGCTTAACTACATGGTCCCAGATATCTTATGTCTTAACTACATGGTCCCAGATATCTTATGTCTTAACTACATGGTCCCAGATATCTTATGTCTTAACTACATGGTCCCAGATATCTTATGGCTTAACCACATGGTCCCAGATATCTTATGGCTTAACTACATGGTCCCAGATATCTTATGGCTTAACCACATGGTCCCAGATATCTTATGGCTTAACTACATGGTCCCAGATATCTTATGGCTTAACTACATGGTCCCAGATATCTTATGGCTTAACCACATGGTCCCAGATATCTTATGGCTTAACTACATGGTCCCAGATATCTTATGGCTTAACTACATGGTCCCAGATATCTTATGGCTTAACTACATGGTCCCAGATATCTTATGTCTTAACTACATGGTCCTAGGCACACCAGTCATCAATCAAGACCAATATATTCTCCTATTATTAATTTCTAATCTATGGTGTGCCAAAGTCACTTTGGTCACTTAAAATGTTAAAACTGATTGTGTGTCAAAGTCATGTGGTCACTACAGGGTTAAATGAATGATGCAGCACGTTATTCACAAGTTAGCCAGTAGAGGTCGCATGCACCTTTCTCATTCCTAGCATTCCTTCACTGAACGTCCCAGTGAAGGCACGAGTCACATCGTTGTGTTGCAAAGACAAAGTTTATACGTTGAAATACTTGTCACTTCTCAAAGCGAGTGTTGGAAAAGCAGCATAAGATAGTCTGGTCCCAGTGGGAGTTGGATTGCTGTGCTTTGTGCTGCTGAGAACTCCAATTGGTTTTTTGTATGATCCTGAAGTCTGGTTCCAAGCTGGACTGGAGTTATGATGGCGAGCCAGTCCCAGTAAGTGAGAGTCTGAGGAGAGGGAGCGTTTGGATGTGGTGTGGCCAGCTGCATGGGTCTCCACACTCTGCAGTGACCTAGAACTCAACTGATCCACCATCAGAGTCGCAAGTCTCGAACCAAATCAGTATGGAATAACGGATTACAATAGAACTAAGGATTCCCAACCAAGGAATATAGACAGTGTTCAATTCATTACTACCCGGGTACAATTCATTTTTTGAAAGGACAATTTAAAAAGGACATTTCTTCTATTTTGCTACTTTTGACATTTTTAACAGAGCTCTATTTTTATTTTATTTTAAAAAGCACCCTGTTCATGTGTAATTGTTTATTATTGTGCAATACATTTGCCAGCAGTTGTTCTGTGGTCCACTAAGTACGTAACGTCTCATTGCGAGTCTCTCAATTATACAGCCAAGAACCTAGAAATCTTAATTGTTGTACTAACCTGCTATCCTACAGTAGGGGTGCTACACAATATTTTAAGTTGTACCAATTTTATTTTGTTACATACAGTCAAACTGGTTTTTGAATGCTTGGATAACTCTGCTCCCCAATTGCTCTGCAAGGCCATTACAAGCCTGAAAGTGGTAGCAGATCTACCACCCGAGCAATGTCAGGTTCCATTCCGTAGAACATCTTTTGCCCAGACTGCCTTTTCAATAGAAGGACCACAACTATGGAACTCTTTACCTGGACACTTTGGAAAGTACACCTGCACTTGTCACTTTCAAAAAACAAACACAATTATGGCTAATTGAGCAACAATCGTGTTCCCATGTTTAGTTTTTACTCATTTTTACTATTTGGTTTTTATCTAGTCTGCACTTTGTCTGTGTTATTATTATTATTGGCTTTTATCTAGTTTGCACTTTGTTTGTTTTATTACTATTATCATTATTATTGACTCATTCTATTTTTTATTTTCCTATTTGAATGATGTTGGATCTGTGTTGTTGTTGTTGTTGGGGACAAGTGTTGTAAATGAGCTTTGGCTACAAACACTATGATGCATAAAATGGATAACTGTTTCAGATGTCTATGTTTTTGTATCTGTCCCTATTTCAAATAAACCTCTATAAAATTCTTCAATATAATCAATAAGTTGAAACATGGTGAAACATGTCATTTGTCCTCGCTCCCTAGAAGAACATTTGATTCTTCAATATAATCAATAAGTTGAACAATAGTGAAAATGTCATTTGACCTTGCTCCCTAGATGAAGACTTAATTCTTCAATATAATCAATAAGTTGAAACATGGTGAAACATGTCATTTGTCCTCGCTCCCTATATGGAGACTTGATTCTTCAATATAATCAATAAGTTGAAACATGGTGAAAAATGTCATTTGTCCTCACTCCCTAGATGGAGACTTGATTCTTCAATATAATCAATAGGTTGAAACATGGTGGAAAATGTCATTTGTCCTCGCTCCCTAGATGGAGACTTGATTCTTCAATATAATCAATAAGTTGAAACATGGTGAAGCATGTCATTTGTCCTCACTCCCTAAATGGAGATTTGATTCTTCAATATAATCAATGGGTTGAAAGATAGTGAAAATGTAATTTGTCCTCGCTCCCTAGATGGAGACTTGATTCTTCAATATAATCAATAAGTTGAAACATGGTGAAACATGTCATTTGTCCTCGCTCCCTAGATGGAGACTTGATTCTTCAATATAATCAATAAGTTGAAACATGGTGAAGCATGTCATTTGTCCTCACTCCCTAAATGGAGATTTGATTCTTCAATATAATCAATGGGTTGAAAGATAGTGAAAATGTAATTTGTCCTCGCTCCCTAGATGGAGACTTGATTCTTCAATATAATCAATAAGTTGAAACATGGTGAAACATGTCATTTGTCCTCGCTCCCTAGATGGAGACTTGATTCTTCAATATAATCAATAAGTTGAAACATGGTGAAACATGTCATTTGTCCTCGCTCCCTAAATGGAGACTTGATTCTTCAATATAATCAATAAGTTGAAACATGGTGAAACATGTCATTTGTCCTCGCTCCCTAGATGGAGACTTGATTCTTCAATATAATCAATAAGTTGAAACATGGTGAAACATGTCATTTGTCCTCGCTCCCTAGATGGAGACTTGATTCTTCAATATAATCAATAAGTTGAAACATGTCATTTGTCCTCGCTCCCTAGATGGAGACTTGATTCTTCAATATAATCAATAAGTTGAAACATGGTGAAAATGTCATTTGTCCTCGCTCCCTAGATGGAGCCTTGATTCTTCAATATAATCAATAAGTTGAAACATGGTGAAAATGTCATTTGTCCTCGCTCCCTAGATGGAGCCTTGATTCTTCAATATAATCAATAAGTTGAAACATGGTGAAAATGTCATTTGTCCTCGCTCCCTAGATGGAGCCTTGATTCTTCAATATAATCAATAAGTTGAAACATGGTGAAAATGTCATTTGTCCTCGCTCCCTAGATGGAGCCTTGATTCTTCAATATAAGCAATAAGTTGAAACATGGTGAAACATGTCATTTGTCCTCGCTCCCTAGATGGAGACTTGATTCTTCAATGTAATCAATAAGTTGAAACATGGTGAAACATGTCATTTGTCCTCGCTCCCTAGATGGAGACTTGATTCTTCAATATAATCAATAAGTTGAAACATGGTGAAACATGTCATTTGTCCTCGCTCCCTAGATGGAGACTTGATTCTTCAATATAATCAATAAGTTGAAACATGGTGAAAATGTCATTTGTCCTCGCTCCCTAGATGGAGACTTGATTCTTCAATATAAGCAATAAATTGAAACATGGTGAAACATGTCATTTGTCCTCGCTCCCTAGATGGAGAATTGATTCTTCAATGTAATCAATAAGTTGAAACATGGTGAAACATGTCATTTGTCCTCGCTCCCTAGATGGAGACTTGATTCTTCAATATAATCAATAAGTTGAAACATGGTGAAACATGTCATTTGTCCTCGCTCCCTAGATGGAGATTTGATTCTTCAATATAATCAATAAGTTGAAACATGGTGAAACATGTCATTTGTCCTCGCTCCCTAGATGGAGACTTGATTCTTCAATATAATCAATAAGTTGAAACATGGTGAAAATGTCATTTGTCCTCGCTCCCTAGATGGAGACTTGATTCTTCAATATAAGCAATAAATTGAAACATGGTGAAACATGTCATTTGTCCTCGCTCCCTAGATGGAGAATTGATTCTTCAATGTAATCAATAAGTTGAAACATGGTGAAACATGTCATTTGTCCTCGCTCCCTAGATGGAGACTTGATTCTTCGATATAATCAATAAGTTGAAACATGGTGAAACATGTCATTTGTCCTCGCTCCCTAGATGGAGACTTGATTCTTCGATATAATCAATAAATTGAAACATGGTGAAACATGTCATTTGTCCTCGCTCCCTAGATGGAGACTTGATTCTTCGATATAATCAATAAGTTGAAACATGGTGAAACATGTCATTTGTCCTCGCTCCCTAGATGGAGACTTGATTCTTCGATATAATCAATAAGTTGAAACATGGTGAAACATGTCATTTGTCCTCGCTCCCTAGATGGAGACTTGATTCTTCGATATAATCAATAAGTTGAAACATGGTGAAACATGTCATTTGTCCTCGCTCCCTAGATGGAGACTTGATTCTTCGATATAATCAATAAGTTGAAACATGGTGAAACATGTCATTTGTCCTCGCTCCCTAGATGGAGACTTGATTCTTCGATATAATCAATAAGTTGAAACATGGTGAAACATGTCATTTGTCCTCGCTCCCTAGATGGAGACTTGATTCTTCGATATAATCAATAAGTTGAAACATGGTGAAACATGTCATTTGTCCTCGCTCCCTAGATGGAGACTTGATTCTTCGATATAATCAATAAGTTGAAACATGGTGAAACATGTCATTTGTCCTCGCTCCCTAGATGGAGACTTGATTCTTCGATATAATCAATAAGTTGAAACATGGTGAAACATGTCATTTGTCCTCGCTCCCTAGATGGAGACTTGATTCTTCGATATAATCAATAAGTTGAAACATGGTGAAACATGTCATTTGTCCTCGCTCCCTAGATGGAGACTTGATTCTTCGATATAATCAATAAGTTGAAACATGGTGAAACATGTCATTTGTCCTCGCTCCCTAGATGGAGACTTGATTCTTCGATATAATCAATAAGTTGAAACATGGTGAAACATGTCATTTGTCCTCGCTCCCTAGATGGAGACTTGATTCTTCGATATAATCAATAAGTTGAAACATGGTGAAACATGTCATTTGTCCTCGCTCCCTAGATGGAGACTTGATTCTTCGATATAATCAATAAGTTGAAACATGGTGAAACATGTCATTTGTCCTCGCTCCCTAGATGGAGACTTGATTCTTCGATATAATCAATAAGTTGAAACATGGTGAAACATGTCATTTGTCCTCGCTCCCTAGATGGAGACTTGATTCTTCGATATAATCAATAAGTTGAAACATGGTGAAACATGTCATTTGTCCTCGCTCCCTAGATGGAGACTTGATTCTTCGATATAATCAATAAGTTGAAACATGGTGAAACATGTCATTTGTCCTCGCTCCCTAGATGGAGACTTGATTCTTCGATATAATCAATAAGTTGAAACATGGTGAAACATGTCATTTGTCCTCGCTCCCTAGATGGAGACTTGATTCTTCGATATAATCAATAAGTTGAAACATGGTGAAACATGTCATTTGTCCTCGCTCCCTAGATGGAGACTTGATTCTTCGATATAATCAATAAGTTGAAACATGGTGAAACATGTCATTTGTCCTCGCTCCCTAGATGGAGACTTGATTCTTCGATATAATCAATAAGTTGAAACATGGTGAAACATGTCATTTGTCCTCGCTCCCTAGATGGAGACTTGATTCTTCGATATAATCAATAAGTTGAAACATGGTGAAACATGTCATTTGTCCTCGCTCCCTAGATGGAGACTTGATTCTTCGATATAATCAATAAGTTGAAACATGGTGAAACATGTCATTTGTCCTCGCTCCCTAGATGGAGACTTGATTCTTCGATATAATCAATAAGTTGAAACATGGTGAAACATGTCATTTGTCCTCGCTCCCTAGATGGAGACTTGATTCTTCGATATAATCAATAAGTTGAAACATGGTGAAACATGTCATTTGTCCTCGCTCCCTAGATGGAGACTTGATTCTTCGATATAATCAATAAGTTGAAACATGGTGAAACATGTCATTTGTCCTCGCTCCCTAGATGGAGACTTGATTCTTCGATATAATCAATAAGTTGAAACATGGTGAAACATGTCATTTGTCCTCGCTCCCTAGATGGAGACTTGATTCTTCAATATAATCAATAAGTTGAAACATGGTGAAACATGTCATTTGTCCTCGCTCCCTAGATGGAGACTTGATTCTTCAATATAATCAATAAGTTGAAACATGGTGAAACATGTCATTTGTCCTCGCTCCCTAGATGGAGACTTGATTCTTCAATATAATCAATAAGTTGAAACATGGTGAAACATGTCATTTGTCCTCGCTCCCTAGATGGAGACTTGATTCTTCAATATAATCAATAAGTTTGACATGGTGAAACATGTCATTTGTCCTCGCTCCCTAGATGAAGATCAGGTGGAACATGTTGATGATATGCAAATGAGCACATTTGCATAAACAACAATATAGTAAAGGATTAAAAAGTTGACCAAACATCAATCCACCAGCTGCCTGTCGCCATGGCAACCAGGTGTGTCCAGGTGTGACAGATGTTCATCAATATATTGGACTGATGGAACATCATCAAAAAGAGCAAGAACTGTCTTGTCCTCTCCACCAATCAGGAGAGGTGTCACCAACCTGCACAGGTGTCACTCACCTGGCTGTTGCTGCGGACATCAACTCGATGCCAGCGCCTGTCCGCCACGTTGACGTTGCTAGGCAACTGCAGCACCACCGTGCCCGAGCCTCGCTTGACTTTCAGTGTTGGCCTTCCCTCCATGATCTCTGCAGGGGGAACAGAATTCAAGTAACTACACATTAACAGTCTCATCTACTAAGGTTAGCGTGTACTAAAACATGTGCAAACTAGTAACTACACATTAACAGTCTCATCTACTAAGGTTAGTGTGTACTAAAACATGTGCAAACTAGTAACAGTACACATTAACAGTCTCATCTACTAAGGTTAGCGTGTACTAAAACATGTGCAAACTAGTAACAGTACACATTAACAGTCTCATCTACTAAGGTTAGCGTGTACTAAAACATGTGCAAACTAGTAACAGTACACATTAACAGTCTCATCTACTAAGGTTAGCGTGTACTAAAACATGTGCAAACTAGTAACAGTACACATTAACAGTCTCATCTACTAAGGTTAGCGTGTACTAAAACATGTGCAAACTAGTAACAGTACACATTAACAGTCTCATCTACTAAGGTTAGCGTGTACTAAAACATGTGCAAACTAGTAACAGTACACATTAACAGTCTCATCTACTAAGGTTAGCGTGTACTAAAACATGTGCAAACTAGTAACTACACATTAACAGTCTGATCTACTAAGGTTAGCGTGTACTAAAACATGTGCAAACTAGTAACAGTACACATTAACAGTCTCATCTACTAAGGTTAGCGTGTACTAAAACATGTGCAAACTAGTAACTACACATTAACAGTCTCATCTACTAAAGGTTAGCGTGTACTAAAACATGTGCAAACTAGTAACAGTACACATTAACAGTCTGATCTACTAAGGTTAGCGTGTACTAAAACATGTGCAAACTAGTAACAGTACACATTAACAGTCTGATCTACTAAGGTTAGCGTGTACTAAAACATGTGCAAACTAGTAACAGTACACATTGACAGTCTGATTTACTGAAGGTTAGCAAGTACTAAAACAGGTGCAAACTAGTAACAGTACACATTAACAGTCTGATTTACTGAAGGTTAGCAAGTACTAAAACAGGTGCAAACTAGTAACAGTACACATTGACAGTCTGATCTACTAAAGGTTAGCGTGTACTAAAACATGTGCAAACTAGTAACAGTACACATTAACAGTCTCATCTACTAAAGGTTAGCGTGTGCTAAAACATGTGCAAACTAGTAACAGTACACATTAACAGTCTCATCTACTAAGGTTAGCGTGTACTAAAACATGTGCAAACTAGTAACAGTACACATTAACAGTCTCATCTACTAAGGTTAGCGTGTACTAAAACATGTGCAAACTAGTAACTACACATTAACAGTCTCATCTACTAAGGTTAGCGTGTACTAAAACATGTGCAAACTAGTAACTACACATTAACAGTCTCATCTACTAAGGTTAGCGTGTACTAAAACATGTGCAAACTAGTAACTACACATTAACAGTCTCATCTACTAAGGTTAGCGTGTACTAAAACATGTGCAAACTAGTAACTACACATTAACAGTCTCATCTACTAAGGTTAGCGTGTACTAAAACAGGTGCAAACTAGTAACTACACATTAACAGTCTCATCTACTAAAGGTTAGCGTGTGCTAAAACATGTGCAAACTAGTAACAGTACACATTAACAGTCTCATCTACTAAAGGTTAGCGTGTACTAAAACAGGTGCAAACTAGTAACAGCACACATTAACAGTCTGATTTACTGAAGGTTAGCAAGTACTAAAACAGGTGCAAACTAGTAACAGTACACATTAACAGTCTCATCTACTAAGGTTAGCGTGTACTAAAACATGTGCAAACTAGTAACAGTACACATTAACAGTCTCATCTACTAAGGTTAGCGTGTACTAAAACATGTGCAAACTACTAACAGTACACATTAACAGTCTCATCTACTAAGGTTAGCGTATACTAAAACATGTGCAAACTAGTAACTACACATTAACAATCTCATCTACTAAAGGTTAACGTGTACTAAAACATGTGCAAACTAGTAACAGTACACATTAACAGTCTCATCTACAAAGGATAGCGTGTACTAAAACATGTGAAAACTAGTAACTACACATTAACAGTATCATCTACTAAGGTTAGCGTGTACTAAAACATGTGCAAACTAGTAACTACACATTAACAGTCTCATCTACTAAGGTTAGCGTGTACTAAAACAGGTGCAAACTAGTAACAGTACAGATTAACAGTCTCATCTACTAAGGTTAGCGTGTACTAAAACAGGTGCAAACTAGTAACAGTACACATTAACAGTCTCATCTACTAAGGTTAGCGTGTACTAAAACATGTGCAAACTAGTAACAGTACACATTAACAGTCTCATCTACTAAGGTTAGCGTATACTAAAACATGTGCAAACTAGTAACTACACATTAACAATCTCATCTACTAAAGGTTAACGTGTACTAAAACATGTGCAAACTAGTAACAGTACACATTAACAGTCTCATCTACTAAGGTTAGCGTGTACTAAAACATGTGCAAACTATTAACAGTACACATTAACACACACACACACACACACACACACACACACACACACACACACACACACACACACACACACACACACACACACACACACACACACACACACACACACACACACCTAGGGCCATGAAGTCCTGGTGGTCCCAGGCCTGTGCCAAAGGTCCGCTGTAGAACAAGAGTCCATCAGGTTCCTGGGTGATGAACTCCAGCGAGATGTGGCTGTCGAAGCAAGGCATCATGGGAGGGAACCAGGCGTAGCCGTTGCCATGGAAACTGTGCTTGTTCTGCTGGCACTCGGGCCCCTGGAACTGGGCCGGACACTGGCACCTGGCAAGGCAAGAACAGGGGCTAAAACCTTCGGTATAGACTCATTCCTGAATGTCTTCATTTCAAAATGTTTCATTAAACCCACAACACTACTGGAGAACATACACAACATGTTCATAGGTGACATGAGTAAAACCATCACACTACTGGAGAACATACACAACATGTTCATAGGTGACATGAGTAAAACCATCACACTACTGGAGAACATTCACAACATGTTCATAGGTGACATGAGTAAAACCATCACACTACTGGAGAACATACACAACATGTTCATAGGTGACATGAGTAAAACCATCACACTACTGGAGAACATACACAACATGTTCATAGGTGACATGAGTAAAACCATCACACTACTGGAGAACATTCACAACATGTTCATAGGTGACATGAGTAAAACCATCACCGTTTGTTGACGGTATAACATATGTGGGGGTTTGTCGACGGTATGACATATGTGGGGGTTTGTCGACGGTATAACATATGTGTGGGTTTGTTGAAGGTATAACATATGTGGGGGTTTGTCGACGGTATGACATATGTGGGGGTTTGTCGACGGTATGACATATGTGGGGGTTTGTCGACGGTATAACATATGTGGGGGTTTGTCGAAGGTATGACATATGTGGGGGTTTGTTGACAGTATAACATGTGGGGGTTTGTTGACGGTATGACATATGTGGGGGTTTGTTGACGGTATGACATATGTGGGGGTTTGTTGACGGTATAACATATGTGGGGGTTTGTCCACGGTATAACATATGTGGGGGTTTGTCTACGGTATGACATATGTGGGGGTTTGTCGACGGTATAACAAATGTGGGGGTTTGTCGACGGTATAACATATGTGGGGGTTTGTCGACGGTATAACATATGTGGGGGTTTGTCGACGGTATGACATATGTGGGGGTTTGTTGACGGTATCACATATGTGGGGGTTTGTCGACGGTATAACATATGTGGAGGTTTGTTGACGATATAACATATAAGGGGGTTTGTCGACGGTATAACATATGTGGGGGTTTGTTGACGGTATGACATATGTGGGGGTTTGTTGACGGTATGACATATGTGGGGGTTTGTTGACGGTATGACATATGTGGGGGTTTGTTGACGGTATAACATATGTGGGGGTTTGTCGACGGTATAACATATATGGGGGTTTGTCGACGGTATAACATATGTGGGGGTTTGTTATTGGTGTAACATATGTGGGGGTTTGTCTACGGTATGACATATGTGGGGGTTTGTCGACGGTATAACAAATGTGGGGGTTTGTTGACGGTATAACATATGTGGGGGTTTGTCGACGGTATAACATGTGGGGGTTTGTCGACGGTATAACATGTGGGGGTTTGTTGACGGTATAACATATGTGGGAGTTTGTCGACGGTATAACATGTGGGGGTTTGTCGACGGTATAACATGTGGGGGTTTGTTGACGGTATGACATGTGGGGGTTTGCCGACGGTATAACATATGTGGGGGTTTGTTGATGGTATAACATATGTGGGTGTTTGTCGACGGTATAACATATGTGGGGGTTTGTCGACGGTATAACATATGTGGGGGTTTGTCGACGGTATGACATATGTGGGGGTTTGTCGACGGTATAACATATGTGGGGGTTTGTCGACGGTATGACATATGTGGGGGTTTGTCGACGGTATAACATATGTGGGGGTTTGTCGACGGTATGACATATGTGGGGGTTTGTTGACGGTATAACATATGTGGGGGTTTGTCGACGGTATGACATATGTGGGGGTTTGTCGACGGTATAACATATGTGGGGGTTTGTCGACGGTATGACATATGTGGGGGTTTGTTGACGGTATAACATATGTGGGGGTTTGTCGACGGTATGACATATGTGGGGGTTTGTCGACGGTATAACATATGTGGGGGTTTGTCGACGGTATGACATATGTGGGGGTTTGTCGACGGTATGACATATGTGGGGGTTTGTCGACGGTATGACATATGTGGGGGTTTGTCGACGGTATGACATATGTGGGGGTTTGTCGACGGTATAACATGTGGGGTTTTGTCGACGGTATAACATATGTGGGGGTTTGTCGACGGTATAACATATGTGGGGGTTTGTTGACGGTATAACATATGTGGGGGTTTGTCGACGGTATGACATATGTGGGGGTTTGTCGACGGTATAACATATGTGGGGGTTTGTCGACGGTATGACATATGTGGGGGTTTGTCGACGGTATGACATATGTGGGGGTTTGTCGACGGTATAACATATGTGGGGGTTTGTCGACTGTATAACATATGTGGGGGTTTGTCGACTGTATGACATGTGGGGGTTTGTCGACGGTATAACATATGTGGGGGTTTGTCGACGGTATAACATATGTGGGGGTTTGTCGACGGTATGACATATGTGGGGGTTTGTCGACGGTATAACATATGTGGGGGTTTGTTGACGGTATAAAATATGTGGGGGTTTGTTGACGGTATAACATATGTGGGGGTTTGTTGACGGTATAACATATGTGGGGGTTTGTTGACGGTATGACATATGTTGGGGTTTGTCGACGGTATAACATATGTGGGGGTTTGTCGACGGTATGACATATGTGGGGGTTTGTTGACAGTATGACATATGTGGGGGTTTGTCGACGGTATAACATATGTGGGGGTTTGTTGACGGTATAACATATGTGGAGGTTTGTTGACAGTATAACATATGTGGGGGTTTGTTGACGGTATGACATATGTGGGGGTTTGTTGACGGTATAACATATGTGGGGGTTTGTTGACGGTATGACATATGTGTGGGTTTGTTGACGGTATAACATATGTGGGGGTTTGTTGACGTTATAACATATGTGGGGGTTTGTCGACGGTATGACATATGTGGGGGTTTGTTGACGGTATAACATATGTGGGGGTTTGTTGACGGTATGACATATGTGTGGGTTTGTTGACAGTATAACATATGTGGGGGTTTGTTGACGGTATGACATATGTGGGGGTTTGTTGACGGTATAACATATGTGGGGGTTTGTTGACGGTATGACATATGTGTGGGTTTGTTGACGGTATAACATATGTGGGGGTTTGTTGACGTTATAACATATGTGGGGGTTTGTCGACGGTATGACATATGTGTGGGTTTGTTGACGGTATAACATATGTGGGGGTTTGTTGACGTTATAACATATGTGGGGGTTTGTCGACGGTATGACATATGTGGGGGTTTGTTGACGGTATAACATATGTGGGGGTTTGTTGACGGTATGACATATGTGTGGGTTTGTTGACAGTATAACATATGTGGGGGTTTGTTGACGGTATGACATATGTGGGGGTTTGTTGACGGTATAACATATGTGGGGGTTTGTTGACGGTATGACATATGTGTGGGTTTGTTGACGGTATAACATATGTGGGGGTTTGTTGACGTTATAACATATGTGGGGGTTTGTCGACGGTATGACATATGTGTGGGTTTGTTGACGGTATAACATATGTGGGGGTTTGTTGACGTTATAACATATGTGGGGGTTTGTCGACGGTATGACATATGTGGGGGTTTGTCGGCCGGTTGGTCTCGTATCAAGCGTGAGAGGAATTGAGTCTGCTTGAATTGCAGCAGGCCCTTAGTAATAAATGATGACATCATCTCTTCTCCTTCATGTTTCTGTCCGTCATGCTCTCGTTTCCACTTCCTATCGCTCCTTTTTACTTTCACTTTCCTTTTCAGACCCGTCTGGTTTTTCCTCCCACGCAACTTTTCTCCAACTCCTCGTTTCTATTTTCTCCCATCGTGAGACTGCTGACTTGTCTGCTCGCTGTCACGCTAAATGGGTCTTCTGGAAACTTCTTTCCCTTCTTCTCCTTTTTCTCCTTTTCCTCCATCTTCTCCTTCTTCTTCTTCTTCCTACCATAGCCTTTTGTTTTTCTTCCCTCCATCTTTCCTCCTCCTCCTTATTTCTTCTTCCCTTCGGCGTCTATTCATCGTCTTTCCTTATGTTTCTTTGCTTGGTCTTCTTCTGGAAGCACCAATGTGATGACAATAAAACAATAGACATGATTGTTAAGACTGCAGGATGTTTACTTTTGGAGTTGGAAGGTCAAGAACTGAATGATCCTAAAAAAAGTCAACAAATGTGGAAACAAACAAACAAACGAGTGTCCTCAAAAATTGCACTTCAATAAATATTAGAGTGCAGTTTTTTCCCCAATTGTAAAACTTGTGTTTTGTTTTGTTGTCTTTTCTGTTGTCTGGCAAGTAGACTTCCTTTCCACGTGATCTTCATTGCTTTCATTCAAGGACTTTTAACGACTCGGGGGAACAACATTGTTGTGTTGTTAAATGTGTGTAACGTTGTGTCCCTGCTGTCCCTAATCAAGTGAGCAAAGCAAGCTCCTATTTGTGCTCACATTTCAGTCTTCCAGCTCTGCTATGCAAATGAGCTGCTGGTTGCAGACTATTGCCTTGGCTCAACTCCCAAATGATCAATTGAAGAACAATTTGAAAAGCAACAGACACAAAGTCAGAGCAGGCGGCCAAGATACTTGGCAGGGATCAGGACTTCCTGTGCAGAGACCAATACACATGGACTTGTCAGGTGGACTATGTGCAGACCAATACACATGGACTTGTCAGGTGGACTATGTGCAGACCCATACACATGGACTTGTCAGGTGGACTATGTGCAGAGACCAATACACATGGACTTGTCAGGTGGACTTTGTGCAGACCCAAACATGTGGACTTGTCAGGTCTGCAGGATGGAGATGTTATCAGGTGACCACGGTTCAGCCTCTACGGAGGAACCGCTAGCTGTTCAAAGTCGGAACCCAGGATGGACCACTCCTCTTTGCATCAGTTGGTGACGCCTCGGCGCCCCAACTTGTCTACATGCAAGAGGATCCCCTGCTGGCCCCAGTATGGACTGGACTCTCACATGAAGTCGGGACCCGGGGTGACCACTCCTTATGCATCAGTTGGTGACGTCTCGGCGCCCCAACTTGTCTACATGCAAGAGGATCCTCCGCTGGCCCCAGTATGGACTGGACTCTCACATGAAGTCGGGACCCGGGGTGACCACTCCTTAAGCATCAGTTGGTGACGTCTCGGTGCCTCGACGTGTCTTCATGCAAGAGGATCCCCTGCTGGCGATCGAACCAGGAACCCTCAAGTTACTGGCACGGCCGCTCTACCAACCGAGTTACGCCATCCCCTCAATCAATCATCTTTGCTTGATTGATTGATTGACTTTGTGTGTTCAACAAGGCCACAGATATTCCCCGACACAAGGTCAAATCATTTTCCTTTTTTGGTTTTTGGAGCGCCCCAACGGGACTTGTGTGTTTGTGTGGGTGTTCAGTTGACCTTTAAGCTTCACCCCAAATGGTAAGGGTGATGGACGGCTGAGCAGCGCTTTAGATAGCAGCAGCCTGCCACCGTAGGCCCCACTCTCTCCCCTCTGTTGCAAGTCTTGTGGATTCTATGTAAGATGTTTATGTGTGCTTATGGTTATCAAGTTTTTTTTTCTTGGCCTCAGTCTGGACCCCCTCCCCAGGAGCCTAGTCTGAGACCAAACTTTTTTTTTACTCACCGCCCCTCACGCCGTTTACCTTTTTCCCACCTTTCTAAGGGGCATCAGTGTCACGGCACGGGCTCAAACTCGCTTTTCCCCGGCAGCTGGGTCTTCCAGCACCTCCGCTGGCAGCGCGCCGAGACACGCCCCTGCTCGCGCTGGCCGCGTCACGCCCATATGCCGGCAAGGCTGTGGGTGATCAGCAATCTGCACACCCGGAGCTGATGATAAGACCTGTCTTCAAAAGCCTGCACAACCTGCCATCCCTCGCCGGAATATAACCTTCTGTTGGAGTACCGTAAGTGATCGTGCCTTATGCAATCTTGCTCTCTCGCTCTGTTTATCTCTGTGTTTTCCGTCCGTGTTCTGATGTCCTTGTTGTCCTCCCACACTGCTTTCCCGAGTGTTACCCGTTGGATCTCCTGTCGTTCCCCTCTGGATTCTGACTGCCTCCCTCGATCCCCGAACCCCCTTGCATGGACACGGACTCTGACGCCTCTCTCTAGCCCCTGGATCTTTCGCCTGCTTACGGACATCTTTTTGCCTCGCCCTCTTGGACTTCCAGTTTGGAACAACACCTCCCGGTAACAATCAACAGATAACTGCTTCACATAGTCTCACACCATACACACTCTTGAATTTAGTTACACTCCATTCTATAGTTCATTAATTATGTTGTTCGTTATGCGGCTGGGGAAGATTGTCTCGGACAGTCGAACCACGAACACTGGCACTCCTCAGGGCTGTGTACTCTCCCCCTGGCTCTTCTCCCTGTACACAAACTGCTGCACCTCCAGTAACCAGTCCGTAAAACTGATACGTTTGCGGATGACACTACCCTCATCGGGCTCATCTCGGACGGTGATGAGTCCACCTACAGGAGAGAGGTGGACCGGCTGGTATCCTGGTGCAGTCACAACAACTTGGAGCTGAACGGCCAGAAAACAGTGGAGATGATCATGTACTTCAGGTAAGTCACAGCCCCACCATCCCCTCTAACCCTGATTGACTCTCCCACCCCCGTCTCCATTGTGGACTCCTTCCGTTTTTTGGGCACCACCATCACCCAAGACCTCAAGTGGGAGTCGACCATCAGCTCCCTCATCAAGAAGGCCCAGCAGAGGATGCACTTCCTGCGGCAGCTGAGGAAACTTAAGGTGCCGACCGAGATGCTGGTGCAGTTTTACTCAGCCATCATGGAGTCCATCCTCACCTCCTCCATCACCGTGTGGTTCCCCGGCGCCACAGTCCAGGATAAGCATCGCCTGCAGCGCGTATGGTACGTGCTGCTGAGAAGGTGATTGGCTACAAGCTCCCACCCCTCCAGGAGTTGGTCTCCTCCAGGACCAGGAGGCGTGTGGGTCGGATCACAGCTGACTCTTCTCACCCTGGACACAAACTATTCTCCCCTCTCCCCTCAGGTAGGAGACTACGGTCCATCCAGACCCACACCTCCCGCCACCTGAACAGTTTTTTTCCCCTCGGCCATCAGGCACATGGACAATAACTCCTAACAGTAGCTCCCTAGAATTTCTTCTAAGTCTATAACAAGATCTGATAGCTCAGTTACAGCTCTTGTTATTACCAAATCTGTGTTATATGTGTTTTATGTTGCACCATTGCACCAAGAAAAATTCCTAGTTTGTGAACCCGTTCTCAAACAATGGCAATAAAACGATTCTGATTCTGATTCTGATTCTGATATTGATGATATAGATATAATAAATACATAGAGCAGTATTGCCCCCTTGTGGAACTGTGCTGTCGCAACTCCCTCCAATCATAACAATCAGAAGTTGGTTGACCCATCAGCGTTCCTGTTCTGTCTTTCTGTAATGTTTGTCTGAATGGGATTTTGCTGAAAATCTGAATTTCCCCTCGAAGATTAATAAAGTAAACGATTGAGGATTGCTGTAATGTTGTTGTGTTTGGATACAAAAACGATTGCTAAGCTGTTACCCCCTTGTTATGTTGGTTTGATATATATCCATCCATCCATCCATCCATCCATCTTCTTCCGCTTATCCGAGGTCGGGTGGCGGGGGCAGCAGCCTAAGCAGGGAAGCCCAGACTTCCCTCTCCCCAGCCACTTCGTCCAGCTCCTCCCGGGGGACCCCGAGGCGTTCCCAGGCCAGCCGGGAGACATAGTCTTCCCAACGTGTCCTGGGTCTTCCCCGCGGCCTCCTACCGGTCGGACGTGCCCTAAACACCTCCCTAGGGAGGCGTTCGGGTGGCATCCTGACCAGATGCCCGAACCACCTCATCTGGCTCCTCTCCATGTGGAGGAGCAGCGGCTTTACTTTGAGCTCCTCCCGGATGGCAGAGCTTCTCACCCTATCTCTAAGGGAGAGCCCCGCCACCCGGCGGAGGAAACTCATTTCGGCCGCTTGTACCCGTGATCTTGTCCTTTCGGTCATAACCCAAAGCTCATGACCATAGGTGAGGATGGGAACGTAGATCGACCGGTAAATTGAGAGCTTTGCCTTCCGGCTCAGCTCCTTCTTCACCACAACGGATCGATACAGCGTCCGCATTACTGAAGACGCCGCACCGATCCGCCTGTCGATCTCACGATCCACTCTTCCCCCACTCGTGAACAAGACTCCGAGGTACTTGAACTCCTCCACTTGGGGCAAAATCTCCTCCCCAACCCGTAGATGGCACTCCACCCTTTTCCGGGAGAGAACCATGGACTCGGACTTGGAGGTGCTGATTCTCATCCCAGTCGCTTCACACTCAGCTGCGAACCGATCCAGCGAGAGCTGAAGATCCTGGCCAGATGAAGCCATCAGGACCACATCATGTTTAAAAAGCAGAGACCTAATCCTGCAGCCACCAAACCAGATCCCCTCAACGCCTTGACTGCGCCTAGAAATTCTGTCCATAAAAGTTATGAACAGAATGGGTGACAAAGGGCAGCCTTGGCGGAGTCCAACCCTCACTGGAAACGTGTCCGACTTACTGCCGGCAATGCGGACCAAGCTCTGACACTGATCATACAGGGAGCGGACTGCCACAATCAGACAGTCCGATACCCCGTACTCTCTGAGCACTCCCCACAGGACTTCCCGAGGGACACGGTCGAATGCCTTCTCCAAGTCCACAAAACACATGTAGACTGGTTGGGCAAACTCCCATGCACCCTCAAGGACCCTGCCGAGTTTGAGATATATATTTATATATATTATATATTATATTAGTGTCTGCATTTGTTTGACTCAAATAGGGACTTTTGCCAATGCTTAATCATGTTTACGTTGATTGTTCAGGAGAACTCTGCTTCACGATACAAATGTTTCTGTTGGCGAACCACGTTCCAGAAC
Organism: Nerophis lumbriciformis; assembly: GCF_033978685.3. Taxonomy (NCBI): domain Eukaryota; kingdom Metazoa; phylum Chordata; class Actinopteri; order Syngnathiformes; family Syngnathidae; genus Nerophis; species Nerophis lumbriciformis. Next base: position 1,815,501 of record NC_084553.2, read on the forward strand.
CAATGAAGTTAGTAGACGGAGGTTCCACTCTAACTAACCACCCTGAGTTTGTAAGCCAACTAACATTTTGTGAAGTTTGGTCATGAACCAACAGGACTATTTGTATCCCTTGTGGGCTATGAAAGATGCAGTGAACATTATGCATGTGAAAGTCCCGCAGGAGCAGAGTCTGAGGCCGGTGGCGTTGACGTGACTGACGGGTGACAAAGAAACTTCCTGCATAAACGCCATGAGTGACTGTTTATTGCTGCAGTCCTCATTTAAATAGCATCCACTAACGCCTTTGAAGCCTTTGTGGCCGACACAACGCTCAGAAGAAATGTGCTTGATATTCTGCCGGGAGTTCGCCTGAAAGACTGTCAGACCTTGGAAAGTCAACTTTGGTGTCTGTCCCCGTTTGACTCTTTAACTTTGGTGTCTGTCCACGTTTGACTCTTTAACTTTGGTGTCTGTCCCCGTTTGACTCTTTAACTTTGGTGTCTGTCCCCGTTTGACTCTTTAACTTTGGTGTCTGTCCACGTTTGACTCTTTAACTTTGGTGTCTGTCCACGTTTGACTCTTTAACTTTGGTGTCTGTCCACGTTTGACTCTTTAACTTTGGTGTCTGTCCACGTTTGACTCTTTAACTTTGGTGTCTGTCCCCGTTTGACTCTTTAACTTTGGTGTCTGTCCCCGTTTGACTCTTTAACTTTGGTGTCTGTCCCCGTTTGACTCTTTAACTTTGGTGTCTGTCCCCGTTTGACTCTTTAACTTTGGTGTCTGTCCCCGTTTGACTCTTTAACTTTGGTGTCTGTCCCCGTTTGACTCTTTAACTTTGGTGTTTGTCCGCGTTTGACTCTTTAACTTTGGTGTCTGTCCACGTTTGACTCTTTAACTTTGGTGTCTGTCCCCGTTTGACTCTTTAACTTTGGTGTCTGTCCCCGTTTGACTCTTTAACTTTGGTGTCTGTCCCCGTTTGACTCTTTAACTTTGGTGTCTGTCCCCGTTTGACTCTTTAACTTTGGTGTTTGTCCGCGTTTGACTCTTTAACTTTGGTGTCTGTCCACGTTTGACTCTTTAACTTTGGTGTCTGTCCGCGTTTGACTCTTTAACTTTGGTGTCTGTCCACGTTTGACTCTTTAACTTTGGTGTCTGTCCCCGTTTGACTCTTTAACTTTGGTGTTTGTCAACGTTTGACTCTTTAACTTTGGTGTCTGTCCCCGTTTGACTCTTTAACTTTGGTGTCTGTCCCCGTTTGACTCTTTAACTTTGGTGTCTGTCCACGTTTGACTCTTTAACTTTGGTGTCTGTCCACGTTTGACTGTTTAACTTTGGTGTCTGTCCACGTTTGACTCTTTAACTTTGGTGTCTGTCCACGTTTAACTCTTTAACTTTGGTGTCTGTCCACGTTTGACTCTTTAACTTTGGTGTCTGTCCACGTTTGACTCTTTAACTTTGGTGTTTGAGTCTTTACCGGAAAAAAAAGGAAAAAAACAGTTTGATCAACACAACCATTAAACAAAGGACTTTGATGGATGTCCACAATAGTCGGATGGATTCATGACAAAGCATCTTTTATAGACACTAAAAGTGTTTCCAATAAGAACTGTCATTCATTCATTCACACATGAATTATATTGACGTAACATCTTTCTGGACGCTAAAAGTGATTTCCAATGAGAGCATTCATTCATTCATTCATTCATTCATTCATTCACACATTAGTTCCATTGACATAACATCTTTCTGGGCATTAAAAGTGTTTTCCAATGAGAATTGTTATTCATTCATTCATCTAAGCAACAGACACACACACTCATTAGCATTAAAGCTACAGACACAAAATGGCGTCTTCACACACACTCATTAGCATTAAAGCTACAGACACAAAATGGCGTCTTCACACAAGCTCATTAGCATTAAAGCTACAGACACAAAATGGCGACTTCACACACACGCTCATTAGCATTTAAAATACAGACACAAAATGGCGTCCTCACACAAACTCATTAGCATTTAAGCTACAGACACAAAATGGCGTCTTCACACAAACTCATTAGCATTGAAGCTACAGACACAAAATGGCGTCTTCACACAAACTCATTAGCATTAAAGCTACAGAAACAAAATGGCTTCCTCACATAAAGTCATTAGCATTAAAGCTACAGACACAAAATGGCGTCTTCACACACACTCATTAGCATTAAAGCTACAGACACAAAATGGCTTCCTCACACACACTCATTAGCATTAAAGCTACAGACACAAAATGGCGTCTTCACACACACTCATTAGCATTAAAGCTACAGACACAAAATGGCTTCCTCACACACACTCATTAGCATTATAGCTACAGACACAAAATGGCTTCCTCACACACACTCATTAGCATTAAAGCTACAGACACAAAATGGCTTCCTCACACACACTCATTAGCATTAAAGCTACAGACACAAAATGGCGTCTTCACAGTAGCGTTTCGTACAAGTTGTTGAAAAAAAAGTGTGAAAGAGGAAGAAAGTGAAGTGAACAAAGTGCATTGTGGGACATTGTTGTACCTGTAGCCATGCTGAGTGTCCACGCACACGCCGCCATTGAAGCAAGGGCTTGTGGGATACGCGGAACAGGACTGATGAGTCAGCTCCCGGCCTGGACAGGAACAGACGGCGACGGTCTCCATGGTGACGGACACCAGACTGCTGGTCCCGCAGTCCACCACTGTGGGCGTGTCCCGCACCTTGACCACGCCCGTGCAGCCGCCGGCGCCCTGGCACTGTGAGTGTGAGTCGCCACACTCGTCCACGCCCACCTGGGACACTCGCACCTGCAGGAAGGACTGGAGCTGCCCGGAACACCCACTCAGTTAGTTTAGTCCAAGGTACACACACAATACTACTTTAGTACTATTAGTTGTTGTTAGTTAGTTAGTTAGTTAGTTAGTTAGTTAGTTAGTTAGTTAGTTAGTTAGTTTGCTCCAAGAAAGCAAATGCCAGGAACCCACAGCCGCTAACTCCAAAGGAATACCAGTCGGCCCTCTGGCCTCTGACCTCTGACTCTACTACTTCCTTAGCTTCCTTTCATGTGCGCCCTCAATGTGGTCTTCCCAGGGTACTCTCGACCGACCAACGATGACTTCTTTGCCGGTCACGGACCATGAGACAACATCAGGTCTCAGCAGTCTAATTGCACTTCCTTTGCCCTCAGATCAGACTTGACCGGCCAAAGAAAGAATCCTCTCTCCGATGTTTGAGCTGTGAGGTCTTGAGTCAAGTCCCTCTCTGACTAATGAAATGAAAGTCTTGGTACCAAATGTAGCCTGAGACTTACTGCAAGGACTGGGAGGACGTTGTTGTGTCTCCATGTGTACGTACCGCCAGCAAGTGCTCAGGACAAGCTGCAGTGTTCTCTTCTGACCACAGGAACTACAGATCTCCTACCATTTACTCAGGTTTACAAATCTTATGGAGACCTTACAAGGAAAGAGAAGTTCCATCTGCCAAAGTAGATTCCATGAATTATTCCACCGTTCAATACTTTCCCAGCCCGTCTACAAACCTTGCTTGGACTGCCCGACTGCTATGGCAAGTCTTTTCTCTTCTTCTGCATCTCTGATCTCCTGAGCAACCATCACACCTTGTTATTTCTCTGTGGAAGACCACACCACTCAGGAGCTGTTGATCCAAGTCCCTGTTTTCCCACTTAAGTAGCACCAACCATCTACCATAGGGCCAGAGCATCCTTGCCCAGGCACACCCTCCTGGTTTTTGGAGTATAAATGTTTGGGGTTTTGGCACCAGCCGCTGGATTAGATGTGACAAATCTAAGTCTAAGACTAGATGCGACCAATCTAAGCCAAAGACTAGATGTGACCAATCTAAGTCTAGGACTAGATGTGACCAATCTAAGCCTAAAACTAGATGTGACCAATCTAAGTCTAAGACTAGATGTGACCAATAAAAGTCTAAGACTAGATGTGACCAATCTAAGTCTAAGACTAGATGTGAACAATCTAAGTCTAAGACTAGATGTGACCAATCTAAGCCTAAAACTAGATGTGACCAATCTAAGCCTAAGACTAAATGTGACCAATCTAAGCCTAAGACTAGATGTGACCAATCTAAGTCTAAGATTAGATGTGACCAATCTAAGCCTACAACTAGATGTGACCAATCTAAGCCTAAAACTAGATGTGACCAATTTAAGTCAAATACTCGATGTGACCAATCTAAGTCTGAGACGAGATGAGACCAATAAAAGTCTAAGACTAGATGTGACCCATTTAAGTCTAAGACTAGATGTGACCAATCTAAGCCTAAGACTAAATGTGACCAATCTAAGCCTAAGACTAGATGTGACCATCTAAGCCTAAGACTAGATGTGACAAATCTAAGCCTAAAACTGGATGTGACCAATCTAAGTCTAAGACTAGATGTGACCAATCAAAGTCTAAGACTAGATGTGACCAATCCAAGTCTAAGACTAGATGTGACCAATCTAAGTCTAAGACTAGATGTGACCAATCTAAGCCTAAAACTAGATGTGACCAATCTAAGTCTAAGACTAGATGTGACCAATCTAAGTCTAAGACTAGATGTGACCAATCTAAGTCTAAGACTAGATGTGACCAATCTAAGTCTAAGACTCGATGTGACCAATCTAAGTCTAAGACTAGATGTGACCAATCTAAGACTAAAACTAGATGTGACCAATCTAAGTCTAAGACTAGATGTGACCCATCAAAGTCTAAGACTAGATGTGACCCATTTAAGTCTAACACTAGATGTGACCAATCTAAGTCTAAGACTAGATGTGACCAATCTAAGTCTAAGACTAGATGTGACCAATCTAAGTCTAAGACTAGATGTGACCAATCTAAGTCTAAGACTAGATGTGACCAATCTAAGTCTAAGACTAGATGTGACCCATCAAAGTCTAAGACTAGATGTGATCACTCTAAGACTAGATGTGACCAATCTAAGACTAAATGGGGGCGGCATGGTGTAGTGGGTAGAGCGGCCGTGCCAGAAACCTGAGGGTTGAAGGTTCGCTCCCCGCCTCTTACCATCCACATCGCTGCCGTTGTGTCCTTGGGCAGGACACTTCACCCTTGCCCCCGGTGCTGCTCACACTGGTGAATGAATGATAGGTGGTGGTCGGAGGGGCCGTAGGCGCAAACTGGCAGCCACGCTTCCGTCAGTCTACCCCAGGGCAGCTGTGGCTACGAAAGTAGCTTACCACCACCAGGTGTGAATGAATGATGGCTTCCCACTTCTCTGTGAAGCGCATTGAGTGTCTAGAAAAGCGCTATATAAATCTAATCCATTCTTTTTATTATTATTATTATTAAATGTGACCAATCTAAGACTAGATGTGACCAATCTAAGTCTATGATCATGAACTGAGGAAGTCCACTCAGATGAGAGTCCTAAGGTCTTCCAAGACAAACCAAAGAGTCCAGTTGTGATCGATTGAATGCCCTGGGACAACCATCTCCTTGTGCTTCAGCCTAGACTCTGCATCGTCTACAGCTTCACTTCCTTCCAGATCTCTTCTCTGGCTGAATGTTCTTTACAACTGGGTCATCGGAGTCGCGCAAAGTCTGGAATGATCTCGCCTTGGTCCCCTTGAACTCTTCGACCAGTGATCTTTTTGGCAGAGTCTGCAACCTCACCACTTCTTCACGTGTTTGTTGATGCCAAAGGTCTATGGCCTCCTCGTGGGTCAAAGCCACCTCAGAGACTGGAGGTGGACACAATGACTCTTGGCATGTTGCAGACACCATCATTGCAGTCTGCTTGGGTTAGGGTTAGGGTAAGTGTAGGTGGACAGGGTTGGGTTCGGGTAGGTGTAGGTGGACAGGGTCGGGTTAGGGTTAGGGTAGGTGTAGGTGTAGGTGGACAGGGTTGGGTTCGGGTAGGTGTAGGTGGACAGGGTCGGGTTAGGGTTAGGGTTAGGGTAGGTGTAGGTGGACAGGGTTGGGTTCGGGTAGGTGTAGGTGGACAGGGTCGGGTTAGGGTTAGGGTAGGTGTAGGTGGACAGGGTTGGGTTAGGTTTAGGGTTCAGACACATGACTCTTGGCTTATTGCAGACCCCATCATTTCAGCCTGCCTGGCGAGCCACAAGGGTCAATAGGGTTAGGCTTAGGCTTAGGATGAAGGATCTGATCTTTCCTGCACCCTCCTGGTATCTTTCAGATCTTCAGAGAACAAGACTTTTCCCTGACTTGATGCATGGCCCCCATGGCAGAGCATAAAGTGGTGACGGACCAGCTTTCCATGTTGAAGAGCAAGGCTTCTGGACTTCTTGCTCTGAAACTTCATCCTTCCCCAGACCAAGGGACGCTGTAGTGTCTGGTAAGTCTAAGGTCATCCAAGAAGGCACCAATGGGTGGTAGCTCTTCAGAATCAGTTGTAAGGACCGAGGGTGCTACTCCCCCCTCACACGCACTTCAAGACTGCCAACGCACCTTTTGCCTGTGCGCCGCCAGGTAGCCGTGCACCTTCTCCGGCTGCAGGAAGGAGGCGCCGCCGCGCACGGCCAGGTGCACGTCCAACATGCGCTGGTCCTTCACGTCCGCCAGGCTGAACAGCAACACGTCAGAGGGCGCCACCGACAGCATCTCAGACAGGAAGTCAGCCAGCAGCTGGTAACCACTGGGCTGTCTGCCCCGCGGACGCAGGAAGTCCTGGGCCGTCAGGTCTGACGCACACACGCACACACACACACACACACACACACACACACACACACACACACACACACGCACACACACACAGTTATTGTCAAGCTGACCTAAATAAAACATTTTAATTTCACTTAAACTAAAGCTGTATTGATGAATTATTGATCAATACTTGCTTTTTAGTGTGTGTGTGTGTGTGTGTGTGTGTGTGTGTGTGTGTGTGTGTGTGTGTGTGTGTGAACTGTCTGTCCGCAGATATGAATATCCGAGGCAGCAGTTAAAGGTAATTATGCTCTGAACAATTTGCGTTGGGCCGCCGCGGCGTGGAAGAAGAGAAAGATGTCGGCCATGTTTTATTCACGACATGCTCGCCTGCCGCCGGAAATTACTTTCTGTGAAACACTGCATCAAATGTTGTTGTTGTTTGTGTACTGCTGGCTCACCAGGAGCTCGCAAACACTCTAAACACGCCTTTCCTCCAGTCGAGAACGTACATATTTGAGAGAAGTCAGCGTACAGCTTGTATTGCAGTAATACTGTCAACACAGTACTGTGACAAGAAGAATCATACTAACAATACTTTCAATGAGTACAAACATATACACATATAGTTAACTAGTACCTTTAAGGTAGTTTGGAATGAGTAAAAACAAATACACATATAGTTAACTAGCACCTTTAAGGTAGTTTGGAATGAGTAAAAACATATACACATATAGTTAACTAGTACCTTTAAGGTAGTTTGGAAGGAGTAAAAACATATACACATATTGTTAACTAGTACCTTTAAGGTAGTTTGGAAGGAGTAAAAACATATACACATATTGTTAACTAGTACCTTTAAGGTAGTTTGGAAGGAGTAAAAACATATACACATATTGTTAACTAGTACCTTTAAGGTTGAGGAGCTCCTCAACCATCCCCCTGCCCCGGAAGACCCCACCCCTACCACCCACACCACCACAATCCCGGACTGCTCCACCGCCCCTGTCTCTCCAGCTGAAGTCAGAGCAGCCCTAACGAAACTCAAGAATGGAAAAGCCCCTGGCTTATGTACCATCACAGCAGAGATGCTGAAGGCCGGAGGAGACAACATCATCCTCTGGCTCACACAGATCATCAACCATGTGTGGGTCTCTGAGTCGCTGCCTGATGACTGGAGGCGGGGCATTATACTACCATTTTGGAAGCATAAGGGAGACCAGCTGACCTGCAGCAACCATAGAGGGATCACACTCCTCTCCATCCCCGGTAAACTCTTTACCCGCATATTACTCACCCGAGCTCTACCTGCAACCAGAAGCAGACGCCGCCAAGAACAGGCCGGCTTCATGCCCAATCGTTCCACCACGGATCACATCTCTGCCATCCGGCTCTTAATAGAAAAGGCCCGGGAGTTCAGAAAGGACCGGCACCTCTACATTGCCTTCATTGACCTTAAGGCTGCCTTCGACACTGTGGACCACGGGTCCCTCTGGAACATCCTGAAGTCCCTCGGAGTCCCAACTAAAATCACCACACTCTTTCAGCAGTTGTATCAGGGTGCAGAAAGCTGTGTGCGTGTGAACTGTAAAGACTCTGAGTGGTTCCCCATCAACAGCGGGGTCAGGCAAGGCTGTGTTGCCGCACCAGAACTATTTAACTGTGTCATCGACCACCTGATGTCCAGAGTCTGTGTGCGAGTCCCCGGGGTGTCACTTGGAAACTACACCCTAAAGGACCTCGAATACGCCGATGACACCACCCTGTTCAGTGAGACCGCTGACCAGCTCAGGGAGGCCCTCGGTGTGTTTGATGAGGAGACCAAACAGCTCGGCCTGAAAATCAGCTGGTCCAAAACCGAACTCATGCATATCGGCGATGGACCAGACCCACCACCCTTCTTATTTGAGGATACCCCTGTCCACTTTGTCCTTACCATCAGATACCTCGGCTCGACAGTCACCAACACCGGCGACCTCAAACGAGAGGTGGACCGCCGTCGCGCCCTTGCAGCCTCCGTCATGCAGTCCCTGTGGAGACCGGTGTGGCGACACCGGCACATATCTCGGGACACCAAGTTGAGGGTCTACAATTCCTCTGTCATCTCTGTCCTTCTGTACGGCTCGGAAACATGGCCGCTGAATAACATCCTGGCGGCCAGGCTAGATGGCTTTGATTCCAGAGCCCTCAGGAGGATAGAAGGCATCACGTGGAGCCAGCATGTCACCAACAAGACCCTAAGAGAGCTAACCCAACAGCTCCCAGCCTCTCGCCTCGCAGCAATGCGGCGAGTGCGCTGGTATGGCCATGTCATCCGCCTGCCGGGGGAACACCCCACGCGCAAAATCCTGGACTTCAACCCGCAGCGAGCTGGCTGGAGACGCCCTAGAGGCGCCCCCAGGACTCGCTGGCTGGATGTATTAGCCCAGGACCTTAAGGCCTGCAATGTGACTATGGCACAAGCTCAACACCTTGCCCACAACAGACCCAGATGGAGAGATCTGGTTGCTATGGTCGGCTCTACGCGCCCTGAAGTGCAAGAGGACTAAGTAAGTAAGTAAGTACCTTTAAGGTAGTTTGGAAGGAGTAAAAACATACACACATATAGTTAACTAGTACCTTTAAGGTAGTTTGGAATGAGTAAAAACATATACAAATATAGTTAACTAGTACATTTAAGGTAGTTTGGAATGAGTAAAAACATATAAAATGAAATGCTAGACATTTCAATAGGGTTCTCTGTCCCAAAGGAACCCTAACCCTAAAAATAGTTGACTAGTACATTTAAGGTAGTTTGGAATGAGTAAAGGGTTAAAAACGAAGCCTTCCTTTGGTTCAAGGTAGGATTTGGTTCAAGGCGGTATAGCTCGGTTGGTAGAGTGGCCGTGCCAGCAACTCGAGGGTTGCAGGTTCGATCCCCGCTTCCGCCATCCTAGTCACTGCCGTTGTGTCCTTGGGCAAGACACTTTACCCACCTGCTCCCAGTGCCACCCACACTGCTTTAAAAATGTAAATTAGATATTGGATTTTCACAATGTAAAGCGCTTTGAGTCACTTGAGAAAAGCGCTATATAAATGTAATTCAGTTCAGTTCAGTTCAAGACGACTGGACACACCTTTCCAGCGTCGGCACCGTTGTACATTGACTACTCTAAAGTCAGTGGACCTTTCCTCGTAGTGTGTGTTGCCAAGATGGAATCAAATGTGATGTATGAACACACACACACACACGCACGCACACACACACACACACACGCACACACACACACACACACGCACACGCACGCACACACACACACACACACACACACGCACACGCACACGCACACGCACACACAGAGAGAGAGAGAGAGACCTTTAAGAGGTAAGTGAAGTGAGTTGTTGACAAGAAGGAGGAGGAAGTGAAGATAAAAAGAACAAAAGAAGATGGAAGAGACCAATCAAGACGTGCAGAAGAAGAAGATAACAACTCTTCTTGCAGTCTGCACACTTTGTACATTATTTATACATGTTGTCTATATATGTGTATATATGTATGATGTCACTGGTGGAAGGTGAAGTAGTGCACCTGTGTTTGGGGTGGAAGGTGAAGTAGTGCACCTGTGTTTGGGGTGGAAGGTGAAGACACACCTGTGTTTGGGGTGGAAGGTGAAGTAGTGCACCTGTGTTTGGGGTGAAAGGTGAAGACACACCTGTGTTTGGGGTGGAAGGTGAAGTAGTGCACCTGTGTTTGGGGTGGAAGGTGAAGTAGTGCACCTGTGTTTGGGGTGAAAGGTGAAGACACACCTGTGTTTGGGGTGGAAGGTGAAGACACACCTGTGTTTGGGGTGAAAGGTGAAGACACACCTGTGTTTGGGGTGGAAGGTGAAGTAGTGCACCTGTGTTTGGGGTGAAAGGTGAAGACACACCTGTGTTTGGGGTGGAAGGTGAAGACACACCTGTGTTTGGGGTGGAAGGTGAAGACACACCTGTGTTTGGGGTGGAAGGTGAAGACACACCTGTGTTTGGGGTGAAAGGTGAAGACACACCTGTGTTTGGGGTGAAAGGTGAAGTAGTGCACCTGTGTTTGGGGTGAAAGGTGAAGACACACCTGTGTTTGGGGTGAAAGGTGAAGTAGTGCACCTGTGTTTGGGGTGAAAGGTGAAGACACACCTGTGTTTGGGGTGAAAGGTGAAGACACACCTGTGTTTGGGGTGGAAGGTGAAGTAGTGCACCTGTGTTTGGGGTGAAAGGTGAAGACACACCTGTGTTTGGGGTGGAAGGTGAAGACACACCTGTGTTTGGGGTGGAAGGTGAAGACACACCTGTGTTTGGGGTGAAAGGTGAAGACACACCTGTGTTTGGGGTGAAAGGTGAAGTATTGCACCTGTGTTTGGGGTGAAAGGTGAAGACACACCTGTGTTTGGGGTGAAAGGTGAAGACACACCTGTGTTTGGGGTGAAAGGTGAAGACACACCTGTGTTTGGGGTGAAAGGTGAAGACACACCTGTGTTTGGGGTGGAAGGTGAAGTAGTACACCTGTGTTTGGGGTGAAAGGTGAAGTAGTGCACCTGTGTTTGGGGTGGAAGGTGAAGACACACCTGTGTTTGGGGTGAAAGGTGAAGACACACCTGTGTTTGGGGTGGAAGGTGAAGTAGTACACCTGTGTTTGGGGTGAAAGGTGAAGACACACCTGTGTTTGGGGTTAAAGGTGAAGTAGTGCACCTGTGTTTGGGGTGAAAGGTGAAGACACACCTGTGTTTGGGGTGAAAGGTGAAGACACACCTGTGTTTGGGGTGGAAGGTGAAGTAGTACACCTGTGTTTGGGGTGAAAGGTGAAGTAGTGCACCTGTGTTTGGGGTGGAAGGTGAAGACACACCTGTGTTTGGGGTGAAAGGTGAAGACACACCTGTGTTTGGGGTGGAAGGTGAAGTAGTACACCTGTGTTTGGGGTGAAAGGTGAAGTAGTGCACCTGTGTTTGGGGTGGAAGGTGAAGACACACCTGTGTTTGGGGTGAAAGGTGAAGTAGTGCACCTGTGTTTGGGGTGAAAGGTGAAGACACACCTGTGTTTGGGGTGAAAGGTGAAGACACACCTGTGTTTGGGGTGGAAGGTGAAGTAGTACACCTGTGTTTGGGGTGAAAGGTGAAGTAGTGCACCTGTGTTTGGGGTGGAAGGTGAAGACACACCTGTGTTTGGGGTGAAAGGTGAAGACACACCTGTGTTTGGGGTGGAAGGTGAAGTAGTACACCTGTGTTTGGGGTGAAAGGTGAAGTAGTGCACCTGTGTTTGGGGTGGAAGGTGAAGACACACCTGTGTTTGGGGTGAAAGGTGAAGACACACCTGTGTTTGGGGTGGAAGGTGAAGACACACCTGTGTTTGGGGTGGAAGGTGAAGACACACCTGTGTTTGGGGTGAAAGGTGAAGACACACCTGTGTTTGGGGTGGAAGGTGAAGTAGTACACCTGTGTTTGGGGTGAAAGGTGAAGTAGTGCACCTGTGTTTGGGGTGGAAGGTGAAGACACACCTGTGTTTGGGGTGGAAGGTGAAGACACACCTGTGTTTGGGGTGGAAGGTGAAGTAGTACACCTGTGTTTGGGGTGGAAGGTGAAGACACACCTGTGTTTGGGGTGAAAGGTGAAGACACACCTGTGTTTGGGGTGGAAGGTGAAGACACACCTGTGTTTGGGGTGAAAGGTGAAGACACACCTGTGTTTGGGGTGAAAGGTGAAGACACACCTGTGTTTGGGGTGGAAGGTGAAGTAGTGCACCTGTGTTTGGGGTGGAAGGTGAAGACACACCTGTGTTTGGCGTGGAAGGTGTAGGGTGTTCCTCACCTGCCAGGCGCAAGGAGGCGGAGCGGTGCAGGGCTTCATGGGGGAGGTCCCTGACGTGCACGAGGACCGAGGACACGACGTCCTGCCACACGCCATCAGACACTCTCACCTGCAACAGGTGAGTTCCAGAAGGTGTGTAGTCCTTGATGAGGAGGAGGCCACTCTGCTGCTGCAGGATGAAGAACCTTGGAGACAACATGACTAGGATGAAGAACCTTGGAGACAACAGGACTAGGTTGAATAACCTTGGACACAACAGGACTAGGATGAAGAACCTTGGAGACAACAGGACTAGGATGAAGAACCTTGGACACAACAGGACTAGGTTGAATAACCTTGGAGACAACAGGACTAGGATGAAGAACCTTGGAGACAACAGGACTAGGATGAAAAACCTTGGAGACAACAGGACTATGATCGATACAGCGTCCGAATTACTGAAGACGCCGCACCGATCTGCCCGTCGATGTCACGATCCACTTTTCCCTCACTTGTGAACAAGACTCTGAGGTACTTGAACTCCTCCACTTGGGGCAGGGTCTTTTCCGGGCGAGAACCATGGACTCGAACTTGGAGGTACTGATTCTCATCCCAGTCACTTCACACTCGGCTGCGAACCGATCCAGTGAGAGCTGAAGATCCTGGCCAGATGAAGCCATCAGGACCACATCATCTACAAAAAGCAGAGACCAAATCCTGCAGCCACCAAACCGGATCCCCTTAACGCCCTGACTGCGCCTAGAAATTATGTCCATAAAAGTTATGAACAGACTTACCGACTTACTGCCGGCAATGCGGACCAAGCTCTGACACTGATCCTACAGGGAGCGGACCGCCACATTCAGACAGTCCGATACCCCATACTCTCTGAGCACTCCCCACAGGACTTCCCGAGGGACACGGTCCAATGCCTTCTCCAAGTCCACAAAGCACATGTAGACTGGTTGGGCAAACTCCCATGCACCCTCAAGGACCCTGCCCAGAGTATAGAGCTGGTCCACAGTTCCACCACCAGGACCAAAACCACAGCGTTCCTCCTGAATCCGAGTTTGGACTATCCGGCGTAGCCTCCTCTCCAGTACACCTGAATAGACCTTACCGGGAAGGCTGAGGAGTGTGATCCCACCATAGTTGGAACACACCCTCCGGTTCCCCTTCTTAAAGAGAGGAACCACCACCCCGGTCTGCCAATCTAGAGGCACCGCCCCCGATGTCCACGCGATGTTGCAGAGTCTTGTCAACCAAGACAGTCCCACAGCATCCAGAGACTTAAGGAACTCTGGGCGGATCTCATGAGGAGCTTTTTAACTACCTCAGCAACCTCAGCCCCAGAAATAGGAGAGTCCACCACAGAGTCCCCAGGCACTGCTTCCTCATAGGAAGACGTGTTGGTGGGATTGAGGAAGTCTTTGAAGTATTCCCTTCACCAATCCACAACCTTCACAGTAGAGGTCAGCAGAACACCATCCTCACCATACACGGTGTTGACAGTGCACTGCTTCACCTTCCTGAGGTGGTGGATGCTGGTCCAGAACCATTTTGAAGCCGTCTGGAAGTGGTTTTCCATGGCTTCCCCAAACATATATATATATATATATATATATATACCTATATTGTATATACCTGTATATACATACATACCTATATACTGTATACATATATCTATACTGTATACACATTTATATATTTATATACATATATACCTTCTTGCACATTGTTCTACACAATGATATGCTAACACTAATGCTAACGCTAATGCTAACCATAAGCTCTAGGGAGCACACAGGAGCAATCTGATTGGCCGATGAGCAAGTGACATCATCACCTTCCTGCAGTGCAAGATGACATCATCACCTTCCTGCAGTGCAAGTGACATCATCACCTTCCTGCAGTGCAAGTGACATCATCACCTTCTTGCAGTGCAAGTGACATCATCACCTTCCTGCAGTGCAAGATGACATCATCACCTTCCTGCAGTGCAAGTGACATCATCACCTTCCTGCAGTGCAAGTGACATCATCACCTTCCTGCAGTGCAAGATGACATCATCACCTTCCTGCAGTGCAAGATGACATCATCACCTTCCTGCAGTGCCAGTGACATCATCTCCTTCCTGCAGTGCAAGTGACATCATCACCTTCCTGCAGTGCAAGTGACATCATCACCTTCCTGCAGTGCAAGATGACATAATCACCTTCCTGCAGTGCAAGATGACATCATTCTAGTCTCCTTGTGGACTTTGGAGCATCAGAAGACAAATGAGTGCATGAATGAAAGATGTCTGCTGCAGAAAGTGAAGTTTGAAAGAAGTTTCTGATCAATCAGCGATCAATACTTGGCCTGATTGTTGATCAATACTTGGCCTGATTGTTGATCACATGTCTGACAAGGAGAGAAGCAATCCCATAAAAAGAGGATTCATTATCATCCATCCATCTCAGCTTCAACATCTTCTGCATTATTCACACGCATCCATCCTGGCATCCAACCTGCACTTTGCCTTTCTCTGTTGCACTCTTACTTACCTTGATTATTATTCATAAGTCATTCTTTTTCATAAGTCAATTAAGTTGATCATTTTTCATAAGTCACTTAAATTCATTATTTTTCACAAGTCACTAAGTTGATCATTTTTCATAAGTCACTTAAATGTATTATTTTTCACAAGTCACTTAAGTTCATTATTTTTCATAGGTCACTTAAATTGATTATTTTCCATAAGTTCATTATTTTTTCACAAGTCACCTATGTAGATAATTTTTCATAAATCACTTAACTTAATTATTTTCCATAAGTTGATTATTTTTTCACAAGTCACCTAAGTAGATAATTTTTCATAAATCACTTAACTTAATTATTTTTCACAAGTCACTTAAATAAATTATTTTTCATTCGTCACTTAAGTTGATTAGTTTTCACAAGTCACTTATGTTGATTATTTTTCATAAGTCACTTAAATTTATTATTTTTCATTTAATTTTGAATGAACAATCAACAAGTTGATTATGTTTCATAAATCACTTAAGTGGATTATTTTTCACAAGTCACTTAAATTGATTATTTTTCACAAGTTACTTAAGTTGATTATTTTTCACAAGTAATTTAAGTTGATTATGTTTCGTAAGACACTTAAGTTGATTATGTTTCATAAATCACTTAAGTGGATTATTTTTCACAAGTCACTTAAGTTGATTATTTTTCACAAGTTACTTAAGTTGATTATTTTTCATAAGTTGATTATTTTTCATAAATCACTTAAATTTATTATTTTTCACAAGTCACTTAAGTTAAGTATTTTTCATTAGTCACTTAAGTTGGTTATTTTTCACAAGTCACTTAAGTTGATTATGTTTCATAAATCACTTAAGTAGATTATTTTTCACAAGTCACTTAAGTTCATTATTTTTCATAGGTCACTTAAATTGATTATTTTCCATAAGTTGATTATTTTTTCACAAGTCACCTAAGTAGATAATTTTTCATAAATCACTTAACTTAATTATTTTTCACAAGTCACTTAAATAAATTATTTTTCATTAGTTGATTAGTTTTCACAAGTCACTTATGGTGATTATTTTTCATAAGTCACTTCAATTTATTATTTTTCATTTAATTTTGAATGAACAATCAACAAGTTGATTATGTTTCATAAATCACTTAAGTGGATTATTTTTCACAAGTCACTTAAATTGATTATTTTTCACAAGTTACTTAAGTTGATTATTTTTCACAAGTAATTTAAGTTGGTTATGTTTCATAACATACTGAAGTTGATTATGTTTCATAAATCACTTAAGTGGATTATTTTTCACAAGTCACTTAAGTTGATTATTTTTCACAAGTTACTTAAGTTGATTATTTTTCACAAGTAATTTAAGTTGATTATGTTTCATAAATTACTTAAGTGGATTGTTTTTCACAAGTCACTTAAGTTGATTATTTTTCACAAGTTACTTAAGTTTATTATTTTTCATAAATCATTTAAGTTGATTATTTTTCATAAGTCACTTAAATGTATTATTTTTCACAAGTCACTTAAGTTAAGTATTTTTCATTAGTCACTTAAGTTGGTTAGTTTTCACAAGTCACTTAAGTTGATTATTTTTCATAAGTCACTTAAGTTGATTATGTTTCATAAATCACTTAAGTGGCTTATTTTTCACAAGTCACTTAAATTGATTATTTTTCACAAGTTTCTTAAATTGATTATTTTCCATTAGTCACTTAAGTTGATTATTTTTTTCACAAGTCACCTAAGTTGATAATTTTTCAAAAGTCACTTAAATTGATGATTTTTCATAAATCACTTAAGTGGATTATTTTTCACAAGTCACTTAAGTTGATTATTTTTCATAAGTCACTTAAGTTGATTATTTTTCACAAGTCACTTAAGTTGATTATTTTTCATAGGTCACTTAAGTTGATTATTTTTCATAGGTCACTTAAATTATTTTTTTTTCACAAGTTGTTTAAGTTGATTATTTTTCATAACTGACTTAAATTGATTATTTTTCATGTCACTTAAGTTGATTATTTTTCAATTTAGCAGTATGAGATTTGACGAAAATGTAAAGTGCATTATAAATATGATTCATTATTTTTATTATTATTATTATGTTTATTTTTTCACAAGTAATTTATGGTTATTAGTCGAAGCTGTTTATTGTTTTTCATCAATTAGTTATGTTGATTATTTTTCAAAATGCACTCGTGATTATTATTGGTCATCAGTCATGATTGCCACAAGTTGACTCACATGTTGAGGAGAAATGTGGGTGTCAGAGAGTTATGAAGGACTCAGTTAGTGTAGGAGAGTTATGAAGGACTCGGTTAGTGTAGGAGAGTTATGAAGGACTCAGTTAGTGTAGGAGAGTTGTGAAGGACTCGGTTAGTGTAGGAGAGTTATGAAGGACTCAGTTATTGTAGGAGAGTTATGAAGGACTCAGTTAGTGTAGGAGAGTTATGAGGGACTCGGTTAGTGTAGGAGAGTTATGAAGGACTCAGTTAGTGTAGGAGAGTTGTGAAGGACTCAGTTAGTGTAGGAGAGTTGTGAAGGACTCAGTTAGCGTAGGAGAGTTATGAAGGACTCAGTTAGTGTAGGAGAGTTATGAAGGACTCAGTTAGCGTAGGAGAGTTGTGAAGGACTCAGTTAGTGTAGGAGAGTTGTGAAGGACTCAGTTAGTGTAGGAGAGTTGTGAAGGACTCAGTTAGTGTAGGAGAGTTATAAAGGACTCAGTTAGTGTAGGAGAGTTATGAAGGACTCAGTTAGTGTAGGAGAGTTATGAAGGACTCAGTTAGTGTAGGAGAGTTATGAAGGACTCAGTTAGCGTAGGAGAGTTGTGAAGGACTCAGTTAGTGTAGGAGAGTTATGAAGGACTCAGTTAGCGTAGGAGAGTTGTGAAGGACTCAGTTAGTGTAGGAGAGTTATGAAGGACTCAGTTAGTGTAGGAGAGTTATGAAGGACTCGGTTAGTGTAGGAGAGCTATGAAAGACTCAGTTAGTGTAGGAGAGTTATGAAGGACTCGGTTAGTGTAGGAGAGTTATGAAGGACTCAGTTATTGTAGGAGAGTTATGAAGGACTCAGTTAGTGTAGGAGAGTTATGAAGGACTCAGTTAGTGTAGGAGAGTTATGAAGGACTCGGTTAGTGTAGGAGAGTTATGAAGGACTCAGTTAGTGTAGGAGAGTTATGAAGGACTCAGTTAGTGTAGGAGAGTTATGAGGGACTCGGTTAGTGTAGGAGAGTTATGAAGGACTCAGTTAGTGTAGGAGAGTTATGAAGGACTCAGTTAGTGTAGGAGAGTTATGAAGGACTCAGTTAGTGTAGGAGAGTTATGAAGGACTCAGTTAGCGTAGGAGAGTTATGAAGGACTCAGTTAGTGTAGGAGAGTTATGAAGGACTCAGTTAGTGTAGGAGAGTTATGAAGGACTCAGTTAGTGTAGGAGAGTTATGAAGGACTCGGTTAGTGTAGGAGAGTTATGAAGGACTCAGTTAGTGTAGGAGAGTTATGAAGGACTCAGTTAGTGTAGGAGAGTTATGAGGGACTCGGTTAGTGTAGGAGAGTTATGAAGGACTCAGTTAGTGTAGGAGAGTTATGAAGGACTCAGTTAGTGTAGGAGAGTTATGAAGGACTCAGTTAGTGTAGGAGAGTTATGAAGGACTCAGTTAGCGTAGGAGAGTTATGAAGGACTCAGTTAGTGTAGGAGAGTTATGAAGGACTCAGTTAGTGTAGGAGAGTTATGAAGGACTCGGTTAGTGTAAGAGAGTTATGAAGGACTCAGTTAGTGTAGGAGAGTTATGAAGGACTCAGTTAGTGTAGGAGAGTTATGAAGGACTCAGTTAGTGTAGGAGAGTTATGAAGGACTCAGTTAGTGTAGGAGAGTTATGAAGGACTCAGTTAGTGTAGGAGAGTTATGAAGGACTCAGTTAGTGTAGGAGAGTTATGAAGGACTCAGTTAGTGTAGGAGAGTTATGAAGGACTCAGTTAGTGTAGGAGAGTTATGAAGGACTCAGTTAGTGTAGGAGAGTTATGAAGGACTCAGTTAGTGTAGGAGAGTTATGAAGGACTCAGTTAGTGTAGGAGAGTTATGAAGGACTCAGTTAGTGTAAGAGAGTTATGAAGGACTCAGTTAGAGTAGGGGAGTTATGAAGGACTCAGTTAGATGGAGAACTGACGTGGGGGCGGGTCCTTCAAAGACGTAGGTCTTGTTGTCCCAGTCATCGGGGTCGGGGGCGTGGACTTTCCCCAGCACGGTGGTTGGTTGGAGGCCTGCAGAAGTCAAAACACAACATTCTTCAAACATGTCGGGGGCGTGTCTTATCACAACATCACGTGACAGGAAGTGTCACGTAACAGGAAGTGCAGAAAGATAAAACGGGTCTAGCTATAAGAATAACAAATACATCATTCTTAGAACCTAATTGGAGCATGAAATGAATGGATGAATGACTAAGTAAACAGATGAATGAGCTAACAGATGAGGGAGCTTGTCACCTCAGGGAAGATGCTTTTATTGTTGTAGCAGAATATGATGATGCTTTTATTGTTGTAGCAGAATATGATGATGCTTTTATTGTTGTAGCAGAATATGATGATGCTTTTATTGTTGTAGCAGAATATGATGATGCTTTTATTGTTGTAGCAGAATATGATGATGCTTTTATTGTTGTAGAGTTGAGAGTCTGCAAATATGACAACATGAATCAGCAAATATGACAACATGAATCAGCAAATATGACAACATGAATCAGCAAATATGACGACGTGAATCAGCAAATATGACAACATGAACCAGCAAATATGACAACATAAAAACAGCAAAAATTACAACATAAAAAAGCAAATATGAAAACATGAATCAGCAAATGTGACAACATGAATCAGCAAATATGACAACATAAAAACAGCAAATATGACAACATAAAACTGCAAATATGACAACATGAATCAGCAAATATGACAACACAAATCAGCAAATATGACAACATAAAAACAGAAAATATGACAACATAAAAACTGCAAATATGACTACATGAATCAGCAAATATGACAACATAAAAACAGAAAATATGACAACATAAAACTGCAAATATGACAACATGAATCAGCAAATATGACAACATAAAAACAGAAAATATGACAACATAAAACTGCAAATATGACAACATGAATCAGCAAATATGACAACATAAAAACAGAAAATATGACAACATAAAAACTGCAAATATGACAACATGAATCAGCAAATATGACAACAAATATGCAAACTGAACAACATGAATCAGCAAACATGACCACATGAATCAGCATGTATGACAACATGAATCAGCAAATATGACAACATGAATAAGCAAATATGACCACATGAATCAGCAAATATGACAACATGAATCAGCAAATATGACCACATGAATCAGCAAGTATGACAACATGAATCAGCATATATGACCACATGAACCAGCAAAATGAAAAAAATAAAAACAGCAAATATGACGACATGAATCAGGAAATTCGACAACATGAATCAGCAAATATGACAACATGAATCAGCAAACATGACAACATAAATCAGCAAATATGACAACATAAAAACTGCAAATATGACAACATGAATCAGCAAATATGACAACATCAAAACAGCAAATATGACAACATGATACCAGCAAACATGACACCATGAATCAGCAAATATGACAACATGAATCAGCAAACATGACAACATATAAACAGCAAATATGACAACATGATACGAGCAAATATGACCGCATGAATCAGCAAATATGACACCATAAAAACAGCAAATATGACAAAATAAGAACTGTAAATATGACAACATGAATCAGCAAATATGACAACATGAATCAGCAAATATGACAACATAAAAACTGTAAATATGACAACATGAATCAGCAAATATGACAACATAAAAACAGCTAATATGACAACAAGAATCAGCAAATATGACCGCATGAATCAGCAAATATGACAACATGAATCAGCAACTATGACAACATGAATCAGCAAATATGACAACATATAAACAGCAAATATGACATCATGATACGAGCAAATATGACCGCATGAATCAGCAAATATGACACCATAAAAACAGCAAATATGACAACATAAAAACAGTAAATATGACAACATGAATCAGCAAATATGACAACATAAAAACAGAAAATATGACAACATAAAAACTGCAAATATGACAACATGAATCAGCAAATATGACAACAAATATGCAAACTGAACAACATGAATCAGCAAACATGACCACATGAATCAGCATGTATGACAACATGAATCAGCAAATATGACAACATGAATAAGCAAATATGACCACATGAATCAGCAAATATGACAACATGAATCAGCAAATATGACCACATGAATCAGCAAGTATGACAACATGAATCAGCATATATGACCGCATGAACCAGCAAAATGAAAAAAATAAAAACAGCAAATATGACGACATGAATCAGGAAATTCGACAACATGAATCAGCAAATATGACAACATGAATCAGCAAACATGACAACATAAATCAGCAAATATGACAACATAAAAACTGCAAATATGACAACATGAATCAGCAAATATGACAACATCAAAACAGCAAATATGACAACATGATACCAGCAAACATGACACTATGAATCAGCAAATATGACAACATGAATCAGCAAACATGACAACATATAAACAGCAAATATGACAACATGATACGAGCAAATATGACCGCATGAATCAGAAAATATGACACCATAAAAACAGCAAATATGACAAAATAAGAACTGTAAATATAACAACATGAATCAGCAAATATGACAACATAAAAACTGTAAATATGACAACATGAATCAGCAAATATGACAACATAAAAACAGCTAATATGACAACAAGAATCAGCAAATATGACCGCATGAATCAGCAAATATGACAACATGAATCAGCAACTATGACAACATGAATCAGCAAATATGACAACATATAAACAGCAAATATGACATCATGATACGAGCAAATATGACCGCATGAATCAGCAAATATGACACCATAAAAACAGCAAATATGACAACATAAAAACAGTAAATATGACAACATGAATCAGCAAATATGACAACATAAAAACTGTAAATATGACAACATGAATCAGCAAATATGACAACATAAAAACTGTAAATATGACAACATGAATCAGCAAATATGACAACATAAAAACTGTAAATATGACAACATGAATCAGCAAATATGACAACAAGAATCAGCAAATATGACCGCATGAATCAGCAAATATGACAACATGAATCAGCAACTATGACAACAGAATCAGCAAATATGACAACATAAAAACAGTAAATATGACAACATGAATCAGCAACTATGACAACAGAATTAGCAAATATGACAACATAAAAACAGTAAATATGACCGCATGAATCAGCAAATATGACAACATGAATCAGCAACTATGACAACATGAATCAGCAAATATGACAACATAAAAACAGTAAATATGACAACATGAATCAGCAAATATGACAACATAAAAACTGTAAATATGACAACATGAATCAGCAAATATGACAACAAGAATCAGCAAATATGACCGCATGAATCAGCAAATATGACAACATGAATCAGCAACTATGACAACATGAATCAGCAAATATGACAACATAAAAACAGTAAATATGACAACATGAATCAGCAAATATGACAACATAAAAACTGTAAATATGACAACATGAATCAGCAAATATGACCGCATGAATCAGCAAATATGACAACATGAATCAGCAAATATGACAACATGATACCAGCAAACATGACACCATGAATCAGCAAACATGACAACACGAATCAGCAAATATGACAACATGAATCAGCAACTATGACAACATGAATCAGCAAATATGACAACATAAAAACAGTAAATATGACAACATAAAAACAGCAAACATGACAACATGAATCAGCAAACATGACACCATGAATCAGCAAACATGACAACATATAAACAGCAAATATGACAACATGATACGAGCAAATATGACCGCATGAATCAGCAAATATGACACCATAAAAACAGCAAATATGACAACATAAGAACTGTAAATATGACAACATGAATCAGCAAATATGACAACATAAAAACTGTAAATATGACAACATGAATCAGCAAATATGACAACATAAAAACAGCAAATATGACAACAAGAATCAGCAAATATGACCGCATGAATCAGCAAATATGACAACACGAATCAGCAGATATGACTGCATGAATCTGCAAATATGACAACATGAATCAGCAACTATGACAACATGAATCAGCAACTATGACAACATGAATCAGCAAATATGACAACATAAAAACAGTAAATATGACAACATGAATCAGCAACTATGACAACATGAATCAGCAAATATGACAACATAAAAACAGTAAATATGACAACATGAATCAGCAAATATGACAACATGAAAACAGCAAATATGACAACAAGAATCAGCAAATATGACCGCATGAATCAGCAACTATGACAACATGAATCAGCAAATATGACAACATAAAAACAGCAAATATGACAACATGAATCAGCAAATATGACAACATGAAAACAGCAAATATGACAACAAGAATCAGCAAATATGACCGCATGAATCAGCAACTATGACAACATGAATCAGCAAATATGACAACATAAAAACTGTAAATATGACAACATGAATCAGCAAATATGACAACATAAAAACTGTAAATATGACAACATGAATCAGCAAATATGACAACATAAAAACAGCAAATATGACAACAAGAATCAGCAAATATGACAACATGAATCAGCAACTATGACAACATGAATCAGCAAATATGACAACATAAAAACTGTAAATATGACAACATGAATCAGCAAATATGACAACATAAAAACTGTAAATATGACAACATGAATCAGCAAATATGACAACATAAAAACTGTAAATATGACAACATGAATCAGCAAATATGACAACATAAAAACTGTAAATATGACAACATGAATCAGCAAATATGACAACATAAAAACTGTAAATATGACAGCAAGAATCAGCAAATATGAACGCATGAATCAGCAAATATGACAACATGAATCAGCAAATATGACAACATAAAAACAGTAAATATGACAACATGATAGCAGCAAACATGACACCATGAATGAGCAAATATGACAACATGAATCAGCAAATATGACAACATGAATCAGCAAATATGACAACATAAAAACAGCAAATATGACAACAAGAATCAGCAAATATGACCGCATGAATCAGCAAATATGACAACATGAATCAGCAAATATGACAACATAAAAACAGTACATATGACAACATGATAGCAGCAAACATGACACCATGAATGAGCAAATATGACAACATGAATCAGCAAATATGACAACATGAATCAGCAAATAAGACAACATGAATCAGCAAATATGACAACATGAATCAGCAAATATGACCGCATGAATCAGCAAATATGACAACATGAATCAGCAACTATGACAACATGAATCAGCAAATATGACAACACAAAAACTGTAAATATGACAACATGAATCAGCAAATATGACAACATAAAAACTGTAAATATGACAGCAAGAATCAGCAAATATGACCGCATGAATCAGCAAATATGACAACATGAATCAGCAAATATGACAACATAAAAACAGTAAATATGACAACATGAATCAGCAAACATGACACCATGAATGAGCAAACATGACACCATGAATCAGCAAATATGACAACATGAAACATGACAACATGAATGAGGTATGAGAGGATGAAGCTGTCACCTCTGTGACTGTAGAAGAAGATCTCCTTTTGTCCGCCACGGTGGGCGTGGTCGTTCTGGTCGCCGATGGTAACGGTCAGCGTGCTGGTGACGGTGTGGGCGGGGCGTCCACTGTCGCTCATGACGACGGGGATGAGGAAGTCCTTCTGGCGCTCGCGGTCAAAGGTCCTGAGGGCGGTCAGCGTGGCAGAGCCGTTCAGGTGGTCCTGCAGGTGGAAGTCGCCGCTCAGGCCCGACTCGGCCGGGACGGAGAAGCGGAACGGCGCCCCGTTCTCAGGCGAGTCCCGGTCCACGGCCCGGAGGAGGGTGGAGGTCCGGTTCATGCTGACTACCTGGAAGAGAGAGACGTTCTAGAACCTTCCAATGGACCGCAGGCTCCTCCTACCTGGGGCCCGGCCATGTTCTCCAGAACCACGGGAGAGTACGCCGACTCAAACTCAGGAGCGTTATCGTTGACGTCCAGCAGGGGGAGCTCCACTGTGGCGCTGCCCGACAGAGGCGGGACCCCGTGGTCCGTCGCTATGACAACCAGGTGATGCTGCGCCGTCCTCTCCCGGTCCAGAGGCCGCGCCACAGAGAGGACGCCGGACTGGTCGACGGCGAAGAGACCCTCGGGGTCGGAATCCTCCCGCAGGCTGTAGACCAGGTCTTGGTTCTGGCCCGAGTCCGAGTCGCTCGCCACCAGGCGGGCCACGCTGGTTCCCACGGCGACGTCCTCAGAGAGCGGGCCGAGAGAGAGGAAGTGCGGGATGAAGACGGGGGCGTGGTCGTTGTAGTCCTCCACCTGCACCACGCACTGCAGCAGGCTGGAGAAGTCCAGGTCCTCCACCTGGAACACCAAGGACACTTCCTGTCATGTGACACACATACAGCCTTCCTTTTTGGGTCACTGAATAGTACTTTATGAAGTATTATTATATTATAGTACTATATGAAGTATTACTGCGCGCAGTAGTACTATATGAAGTATTAATGCACGCAGTAGTACTATATGAAGTATTACTGCATGCAGTAGTACTACAAGAAGTATTACTGCACTCAGTAGTACTATATGAAGTATTACTGCATGCAGTAGTACTACAAGAAGTATTACTGCACTCAGTAGTACTATATGAAGGATTACTGCATGCAGTAGTACTATATGAAGTATTACTGTATGCAGTAGTACTATATGAAGTATTACTGCACGCAGTAGTACTATATGAAGTATTACTGCACGCAGTAGTACTATATGAAGTATTACTGCACGCAGTAGTACTATATGAAGTATTACTGCACGCAGTAGTACTATATGAAGTATTACTGCACGCAGTAGTACTATATAAAGTATTACTGCACGCAGTAGTACTATATGAAGTATTACTGCATGCAGTAGTACTATATGAAGTAATACTGCACGCAGTAGTACTATATGAAGTATTACTGCACGCAGTAGTACTATATGAAGGATTACTGCATGCAGTAGTACTATATGAAGTATTACTGCACGCAGTAGTACTATATGAAGGATTACTGCACGCAGTAGTACTATATGAAGTATTACTGCACACAGTAGTACTATATGACGTATTACTGCATGCAGTAGTACTACATGAAGTATTACTGCATGCAGGTCACTGAATAGTACTATATTAAGTATTACTACAATCCGGATCACTGAATAGTACTATATGAAGTATTACTGCATGTGTTAGTACTATATGAAGTACTACTGCATGCAGGCCACTGAATAGTACTATATGAAATACTACTGCTTAAGTGTCACTGAATAGTACTATATGAAGTACTGCTGCATGTAGTAGTACTATAGTAAGTACGGCTGCATGCAGTAGTACTATAGTAAGTAATGCTGCATGCAGTAGTACTATATGAAGTACCAGTAGTACTATAGTAAGTACTGCTGCATGCAGTAGTACTAAATGGAGTACTACTGCATGCAGTAGTACTATAGTAAGTACGGCTGCATGCAGTAGTACTATAGTAAGTATGGCTGCATGCAGTAGTACTATAGTAAGTATTACTGCACGCAGTAGTACTATATGAAGTATTACTGCACACAGTAGTACTATATGAAGTATTACTGCATGCAGGTCACTGAATAGTACTATATTAAGTATTACTGCAATCCGGATCACTGAATAGTACTATCTGAAGTATAACTGCATGCGTTAGTACTATATGAAGTATTACTGCATGCAGGCCACCGAATAGTACTATATGAAATACTACTGCTTAAGTGTCACTGAATAGTACTATATGAAGTACTGCTGCATGCAGTAGTACTATATGAAGTACAACTGCATGCAGTAGTACTATATGAAGTACAACTGCATGCAGTAGTACTATATGAAGTACTATTGCATGCAGTAGTACTATAGTAAGTACGGCTGCATGCAGTAGTACTATATTAAGTACTACTGCATGCAGTAGTACTATAGTAAGTACGGCTGCATGCAGTAATACTATAGTAAGTAATGCTGCATGCAGTAGTACTATATGAAGTACGGCTGCACACAGTAGTACTATAGTAAGTACTGCTGCACGCAGTAGTACTATAGTAAGTATTACTGCACGCAGTAGTACTATAGTAAGTATTACTGCACGCAGTAGTACTATATGAAGTATTACTGCACGCAGTAGTACTATATGAAGTATTACTGCATGCAGGTCACTGAATGGTAATAAATGAAGTACTGCTGCATGCAGTATTACTATATGAAGTACTAGTGCATATATGTCACCTAGTATTACTTGATGAAGTACTCGTGCATGCAGCATGAAAGTACTAAGAGGAAACATGAGAATGTGGGCAGTAAAACTTCCTGAAGAGCAAAGTTTGTGATCATGAAATCTGACAGAGGAAGAAAAAGTCTCTGAGCTTCAGACTTTGAGAAGTTGATCTCTTACAGCAAACTTCCTAAATTGGTCCTCCTGAGATGTTGAGCTGCTCGCCTGCTAGAACGCTGGAGTACCTTCAGGGTGAGGTTGAACTTCTGCTCGCTGTGGCGCTCAAAGTCCACACGCTTCTTCAGTCTCAAAGTCCCACGCCGCTCCTGCCTGTTGGTCACCATGAAGAACTTCTGCTCTTGGTCTCCTGCCACCACGCTAAAGCTAAGCTGGGCGTTTTCTCCTACGTCCTGGTCTTCTGCCGTCACCTCCAGAACCTTCAAAACGACATCTTGGGATTACCTTGAGTCACAGGGGCCAGCCAGAGTCACGGGGGACAACCATAATCAGGGGGGTCAGCCAGAGTCAGGGTGGTCAGCCAGAGTCAGGGGGGCCAGCCAGAGTCAGGGTGGTCAGCCAGAGTCAGGGGGTTCAGCCAGAGTCAGGGTGGTCAGCCAGAGTCAGGGGGGACAGCCAGAGTCAGGGTGGTCAGCCAGAGTCAGGGGGGTCAGCCAGAGTCAGGGTGGTCAGCCAGAGTCAGGGGGGCCAGCCAGAGTCAGGGGTACCAGCCAGAGTCAGGGTGGTCAGCCAGAGTCAGGGGGGCCAGCCAGAGTCAGGGGGCCCAGCCAGAGTCAGGGTGGTCAGCCAGAGTCAGGGGGGCCAGCCAGAGTCAGGGTGGTCAGCCAGAGTCAGGGGGGTCAGCCAGAGTCAGGGTGGTCAGCCAGAGTCAAGGTGGCCAGCCAGAGTCAGGGGGGTCTGCCAGAGTCATGGGGGCCAGCCAGAGTCATGGGGGTCAGCCAGAGTCAGGGTGGCCAGCCAGAGTCAAGGTGGCCAGCCAGAGTCAGGGGGGTCTGCCAGAGTCATGGGGGTCAGCCAGAGTCAGGGTGGTCAGCCAGAGTCACGGGGGTCAGCCAGAGTCAGGGTGGCCAGCCAGAGTCAAGGTGGCCAGCCAGAGTCAGGGGGGCTAGCCAGAGTCACAGGGGCTAGCCAGAGTCAGGGGGGTCAGCCAGAGTCATGTGGATCAGCCAGAGTCATGTGGGCCAGCCAGAGTCAGGGGTCAGCCAGAGTCATGTGGGTTAGCCAGAGTCACGGGGGCTAGCCAGAGTCACGGGGGTCAGCCAGAGTCATGGGGATCAGCCAGAGTCAGGGGGGATAGCCAGAGTCATGTGGGTCAGTCAGAGTCATGTGGGTTAGCCAGAGTCACGGGGGATAGCCAGAGTCACGGGGGTCAGCCAGAGTCATGGGGGTCAGCCAGAGTCAGGGGGGATAGCCAGAGTCATGTGGGTCAGTCAGAGTCACGGGGGATAGCCAGAGTCACGGGGGATAGCCAGAGTCACAGGGGCCAGCCAGAGTCACTGGGGCCTGCCAGAGTCACAGGGGTCAGCCAGAGTCATGGGGGTCAGCCAGAGTCACGGGGGCTAGCCAGAGTCACAGGGGTCAGCCAGAGTCATGGGGGTCAGCCAGAGTCAGGGGGGCCAGCCAGAGTAACAGGGGCCACTCCCCTTTGACTCTGTCTGGTACAGTACTACTAAAATCCTCTTTCTGAACACAATTATGACCCCTGAGTGAGGTGGCCCCCACCTTTTCTAAATGTCCCTAATTGTGTCCCAAACATTTGTGCTGCAAAATGTTGTGTCTTATGATTAAAGTTTTGAAATGATTAACAAATGATGATTCATTAACAGCTCCATAAAACATTTATAACATAAAAACATTATTTTTGATCCGTCACAACATCAAAAACTCACCTCAGCGTTGGGCTCGGCGTTCTCCGAGATGGTGGCCACACATGATTGGTCAGTGAATGTGGGGGCGTGGTCGTTGACGTCCTTGATCAGTACGGTAGCGGTGGCCGTTCCCACCATACCGCCGCCATCCCTGGCCTCCACCAGCAGGAGGTAGGACTCGGCCTGCTCGCGGTCCAGGCCCGTCATGGCCACCGTGACGGTGCCCGTGGCCGGGTGGATGACAAACACGTCGGACAAGGCGGGCACACCTCCCAGGTTGGCGTCTAGAGTGCCCACCATCCTGTAGGACAGCACGGCGTTCTGGCCCACGGCGGCGTCGTCCAGGTCGGTGGCTGTCATGTCCATCACCGACGTGCCTGCCGCAGAGTTCTCTGCCACCTGGCCATGACAGCTGGGAGCGCAGGTGAAGACGGGCGCGTTGTCGTTGATGTCCCACACGCTGATGATGACGTCAGTGAAGCCCGTCAGACCTTCGCCGCCCTCGTCCGTGGCCAGGACCACAAAACGCCAAACGGCGCGCTCCTCGCGGTCCAGGGTCCGCTGGGCGTAGATCTTGCCCGTGACCTCGTCGATCACGAACTCGCTGTCGGCGCCCTGGCCATGGAGGGAGTAGCGCACGGCTTCCTGGTCGGCGTCTTTGTCGGGGTCGGTCGCCGTCACCTGCGTCATCGGGGAGGAAGAAGCGTGATCATGCAGCCTCCTTTGCACGTATGGTGACAATTCTCCATGTGACAATTCTCCATGATCAATGTTATAGTCTTTAAGAGTCCGTATGTATTTGCTCAGCTCTGGAGAGTTCTTGAGTTGGGGCCTGAGTGATTGTTCTAAGGGGTTTTAAAGGTGTTTTCTGTGAGTCCGATGTAAGTCTGTGTTTGACTTGTCCTTGCGGGTGATGCTGGCTTGGTAAACAACTGATGTTTTCGAACAGTTTCCATTAAGTGGGCAGTTAAGCCTTTATCTGCAATTGCAGTTATGTGTGGAGTTAGAGTTGTTAGCGATTGCTTGTCTGTGAGTGCTCAGAATCTTTTTGTTGTGTGAGTCAATGCTTTGTTTGATATTCATCATGCAGCTGTAGCTAAGTTTCAAGGTGTTCCTGTTCAATATATTCCTGAGTACATGTTTTTTGGGGAAGTGCCTGTCAATGAGTGCAAGAAATTTGTGAATGGGGGGTTGTACCAAAGTATGTTGTCCTGTTTCCTGTTTTTTTTTTGTTTTAGTTGTTGGTGGGTCGTATTGGAGGGCGTGTTGGTATCCAAACCCGTTATATTTATATATATATATATATATATTGTCGGAGGCAGATATGTACACATATCCGAATTTAAGTTGTACTTCTTCCATTTCTTTGTCATATTTGAAAACAGCTCGTGTTTTCCATTTCTTCTCTTGATGCTCTGTCAGCAAGTATACTGTGTGTGTTAACCTTGAGTTCTTTGGAATGTGTTTTGACTAGCATTTGTTTTGTCTACAGAGATGGGACGAGAGAGAGGGTGGTGGGATCGGGAAGATAGACCATTTTGGGAGGCGCAATAGAATGTTCTAGGGTTAGACTGGTCTCAATCAATGTATATTGGCAAAGCTTTGAGAATATACAACAAAATACCTATTCTGTCTCTGGTGGTTTTTCAACTCAGCTTTAAGTGTCGGAAAGAACTTGGGAGCGAATTGTGACTTGAATTCCCTGGGAGGAACAACTGGTCCAAAACGCAACAATTTGGGGGCTCGTCCGGGATTAGTTTGTGACTTGTTGCTAGGCAGACTTGACGGGACTCCATCTTAACTGCCCCGTTGGGGAAACAAATGTCACATGCTACTTAAGGTCTGCCCCTAAAAGGTGTTTCCTGCGTACCTGCAGAACGAAGACAGGTGAGCCGTCCAGCTCTTCCGTCACACTGCCGTAGTATTGGTTGACGGTGAAGACGGGCGCCTCGTCGTTCTTGTTGACCACGTTGACCGACACTGTGGTGTAGTCCTCCCACTTGCCGTCCGAGGAGAGGAGGTGGAGTTTGTACCTACGGGACAGAACACTGCACCTTGAGCAAGGCATCACACCACACGGTCCTTGGTGTTGGAGCCAACATTTTGTGACACGAACTGTTGGTTGCAGAGAGGATTCACATTGCATTTATTTAATACTATCCATCTATTTTCTACCGCTTGTCCCTCTCGGGTGGTTATGTTCACATGAAATGCTCTAAAAGGAATATTTCTGTCACACCTCCTTCTATCCTTTCATTTCTTGGATGCAGAACTTCCTCTGGACGTGAAAGAAACTTATTAAGATACTAATTATCATCTACATGTAAAACGACTAAATGAATTATTATTCATGAACATAATGCACCATTCATGTCTCATCTTGCAAGAAGAAATGTTTTATGTTTTCACTTTTAGTCCAGATGGCCAGGATCTTCAGCTCTCACTGGATCGGTTCGCAACTGAGTGTGAAGCGACTGGGATGAGAATCAGCACCTCCAAGTCCGAGTCCATGGGTCTCGCCCGGAAAAGGGTGGAGTGCCATCTCCGGGTTGGGGGGGAGATCTTGCCCCAAGTGGAGGAGTTCAAGTACCTGGGAGTCTTGTTCACAAGTGAGGGAAGAGTGGATCGTGAGATCGACAGGCGGATCGGTGCGGCGTCTTCAGTAATGCGGACGCTGTATCGATCTGTTGTGGTGAAGAAGGAGCTGAGCCGGAAGGCAAAGCTCTCAATTTACCGGTCGATCTACGTTCCCATCCTCACCTATGGTCATGAACTTTGGGTTATGACCGAAAGGACAAGATCACGGGTACAAGTTTCCTCCGCCGGGTGGCGGGTCTCTCCCTTAGAGATAGGGTGAGAAGCTCTGTCATCCGGGGGGAGCTCAAAGTAAAGCCACTGCTCCTCCACATGGAGAGGAGCCAGATGAGGTGGTTCGGGCATCTGGTCAGGATGCCACCCGAACGCCTCCCTAGGGAGGTGTTTAGGGCACGTCCGACCAGTAGGAGGCCGCGGGGAAGACCCAGGACACGTTGGGAAGACTATGTCTCCCGGCTGGCCTGGGAACGCCTCGGGGTCCCACAGGAAGAGCTGGACGAAGTGGCTGGGGAGAGGGAAGTCTGGGCTTCCCTGCTTAAGCTGCTGCCCCCGCGACCCGACCTCGGATAAGCGGAAGAAGATGGATGGATGGATGGACTTTTAGTCCAGTTCATAATAATAATAATATTAATAATAATTAAGACAATAGCACATGTGGAATGTGGTCTACTGTATTTATTTGTGGCTTCTTTTTTGCAGTTGATGTAAAAACTGCAAGCAAGTAACATATTGCCAATAATCATAATAAATAAAAATCCCAAGTGGAATTGATCAGATGTTTTGAAAGATGTGTAATATTGATGAAATATGAGGGGACTTCCTGCCTTTTGTTCTGCTCGTAGTCCAGAGGCTGAGACACAAAGATGGTTCCCACTTCTGGTTCCACGTCAAACACGCCGCCCGTGTTGCCAGATGTGATCTGGTATCGCAGCTTGGCGTTCCCACCTGCCAGAACCAGAACACATAGGTTACTTCCACCATGGACCACCTCCTCCATGATAACACTAATGTCATGTGATACTAACTGTAATGCAATATTAACACTAATATAATAATAATAATGTAATATTATATATATCATATATATATATATATATATATATATATATATATATATATACACATACCACCGCCAAAGTACATCAATAATGACTTATCATGTGTACATAACAAGAAGTCAATCAATAATGACGAGAAGATATTTCCTTCATCAACATCACAAAAGTTGTCCTTCATCAACGTTGTTGTCAACATATTTCTTTCTTCAATCAATTCTCTTCAATATTTTCTCCTTCAGGGTCAAACTTGACACATTTAAATCATGTTGCATAAAAGTGTTGACATGAAAAGTTGATTGTGTCCTTCAGAAGAGAAATATTCACTCCTTCATCACTGGACATTCACCCTGTCATCCCAGCCAGGACCTGCAGGCATGAAACACTTCACGTGTGCTGAATGTCACTCTGCACTAGTGAGTCTGGCAGGAACATCTGAAGTCCAAGCTCAGATCAGCTCCCCTGCAGGCCAGGGAACAGGACTCAGGCAGGACCAGTCTGAGGACAGGCATGCATGAAGCAAAGCAGGACTATAGAGGACCGTGTACAGGACCAGGACCCCCAAAAGATGTGTAGGGGAACACAGGCCCTGACCAACAACAGAGTCCATAACATCCCTGGCAGAAAAACCACTTCTTTGCCAGATGTGAATGAATGTGTCACCTACGACCACTGCCCCTGTGCCCCCACAACACCACTGCCCCCCCCAGAACACCACTGCTCCTGTGCTCCCACAACACCACTGCCCCCCCCAGAACACCACTGCTCCTGTGCCCCCACAACACCACTCCCCCCCCACAACACCACTGTCCCCCCACAACACCACTGTCCCTGTCCCCCCCAACAACACCACTGTCCCTCCAAAACACCACTGTCCCTGTCCCCCCAACAACACCACTGTCCCCCCACAACACCACTGTCCCTGTCCCCCCAACAACACCACTGTCCCCCCACAACACCACTGTCCCTCCACAACACCACTGTCCCCCCACAACACCACTGTCCCTGTCCCCCCCAACAACACCACTGTCCCTCCAAAACACCACTTTCCCCCCACAACACCACTGTCCCTGTCCCCCCAACAACACCACTGTCCCCCCACAACACCACTGTCCCTGTCCCCCCAACAACACCACTGTCCCCCCACAACACCACTGTCCCTGTCCCCCCAACAACACCACTGTCCCCCCACAACACCACTGTCCCTGTCCCCCCAACAACACCACTGTTCCCCCACAACACCACTGTCCCTGTCCCCCCAACAACACCACTGTTCCCCCAACAACACCACTGTCCCCCCACAACACCACTGTCCCTGTCCCCCCCACAACACCACTGCCCCCCAAAACACTACTGCCCCCCCACAACACCACTCCCCCCCACAAAACCACTGTCCCCCCACAACACCACTGTCTCTGTCCCCACACAACACTGCTGACCCCCCACAACACCAATTCCCCCACAACCCCACTGTACCCCCACAACACCACTGTCCCCCAACAACGCCACTCCCCCCCACAACACCACTTCCCCCACAACACCACTTTCCCCGCACAACGCCACTCCCCCCACGACACCACTACCCCCACAACACCACTGTCCCCGCACAACGCCACTTCCCCCCACACCATTCCCCCCACAACACCACTGTCCCCCCACAAATCCACTCCCCCCCACAACACCACCCCCCACAACACCACTGTCCCCCCACAACGCCACTCCCCCCCACAACACCACTGCCCCCACAACACCACTGCCCCCACAACACCACAGTCCCCACAAAACGCCACTCCCCCCACAACACCACTTCCCCCACAACACCACTGTCCCCGCACAACGCCACTCCCCCCACAACACCACTTCCCCCACAACACCACTGTCCCCGCACAACGCCACTCCCCCCCCACAACACCATTCCCCCCACAACACCACTGTCCCGCACAACACCACAACCCCCACAACACCTCTGTCCCCCCACAACACCACTCCCCCCCACGACACCACTACCCCCACAACACCACTGTCCCCGCACAACACCACTTCCCCCCACACCACTCCCCCCACAACACCACTGTCCCCGCACAACACCACTGCCCCCCCACACCACTACCCCCGCACAACACCACTGCCCCCCCACACCACTACCCCCACAACACCACTGTCCCCCCACAACGCCACTCCCCCCCACAACACCACTTCCCCCACAACACCACTTTCCCCGCACAACGCCACTCCCCCCCACGCCTGCAACACCACTTTCCCCACAACACCACTGTCCCCCCAAAACGCCACTCCCCCCCCACAACACCACCTCCCCCACAACACCACGGCCCCCACAACACCACTTCCCCCACAACACCACTGTCCCCGCACAACACCACTCCCACCCCCCACAACACCACTGTCCCCGCACAACACCATGCAGTAATACTAAGTAGTAATACTGTGAGTAGTGAAGTAGTAATACTGCGAGTAGAGAAGTAGTAATACTGTGAGTAGTGAAGTAGTAATACTGCGAGTAATGAAGTAGTAATACTGTGAGTAGTGAAGTAGTAACACTGTGAGTAGTGAAGTAGTAACACTGTGAGTAGTGAAGTAGTAATACTGTGAGTAGTGAAGTAGTAATACTGCGAGTAGTGAAGTAGTAATACTGTGAGTAGTGAAGTAGTAACACTGTGAGTAGTGAAGTAGTAATACTGCTAGTAGTGAAGTAGTAATACTGTGAGTAGTGAAGTAGTAATACTGTGTGTAGTGAAGTAGTAATACTGTGAGTAGTGAAGTAGTAATACTGTGAGTAGTGAAGTAGTAATACTGTGAGTAGTGAAGTAGTAGTTGTGTACTCCAAGGAGACAGTATTGATCAGTGCTGACATTTAATGAGACTCAGCTTGTTTACTGACATCATTTCTTCTACTAAGAAAAGAACAAAGTGCTAATAAAAACACGTCTGCTCTGCTTGGTCAACATGCTTGATTGAGGCGATAACCACAACCCAAGAGGAACATGATATCACTGCGATACAATACATGTTGTCATACCAAGAGGAACATGATATCACTGCGATACAATACATGTTGTCATACCAAGAGGAACATGATATCACTGCGATACAATACATGTTGTCATACCAAGAGGAACATGATATCACTGCGATACAATACATGTTGTCATACCAAGAGGAACATGATATCACTGCGACACAATACATGTTGTCATACCAAGAGGAACATGATATCACTGCGATACAATACACGTCATTTCAAGAGGAACATGATATCACTGCGACACAATACACGTTGTCATGTCAAGAGAAACATGATATCACTGCGATACAATACACAGTATCATGTCAAGAGGAACATGATATCACTGCGATACAATACAGAGTGTCATGTCAAGAGGAACATGATATCACTGCGATACAAAACATGTTGTCATGTCAAGAGGAACATGATATCACTGCGATACAAAACATGCTGTCATGTCAAGAGGAACATGATATGACTGCGACACAATACATGTTGTCATACCAAGAGGAACATGATATCACTGCGATACAATCCATTTTGTCATACCAAGAGGAACATGATATCACTGCGATACAAAACATGCTGTCATGTCAAGAGGAACATGATATCACTGCGATACAAAACATGTTGTCATGTCAAGAGGAACATGATATCACTGCGATACAAAACATGCTGTCATGTCAAGAGGAACATGATATCACTGCGACACAATACATGTTGTCATACCAAGAGGAACATGATATCACTGCGATACAGAAAATATAGTCATGTCAAGAGGAACATGATATCACTGCGACACAATACATGTTGTCATACCAAGAGGAACATGATATCACTGCGATACAAAACATGCTGTCATGTCAAGAGGAATATGATATCACTGCGACACAATACATGTCATGTCAAGAGGAACATGATATCACTGCGATACAAAACATGTTGTCATGTCAAGAGGAACATGATATCACTGCGACACAATACATGTTGTCATACCAAGAGGAACATGATATCACTGTGATACAATACACGGTGTCATGTCAAGAGGAACATGATATCACTGCGATACAATACACGTTGTTATGTCAAGAGGAACATGATATCACTGCGATACAATACACGTTGTCATGTCAAGAGGAACATGATATCACTGCGATACAAAACATGTTGTCATGTCAAGAGGAACATGATATCACTGCGACACAATACATGTTGTCATACCAAGAGGAACATGATATCACTGCGATACAATACATGTTGTCATACCAAGAGGAACATGATATCACTGCGATACAAAACATGCTGTCTTGTCAAGAGGAACATGATATCACTGCGATACAACACATGCTGTCATGTCAAGAGGAACATGATATCACTGCCATACATAAAATGTCGTCATGTCAAAAGGAACATGATATCACTGCGATACATGCCAGGATCTCCAATTTATAGGTTGGATACTTCGCTTGACTCCTGGAGAGACCTGGACTACCCTGTTCTTCCCATCATGTTCTTGATAAAGAATGGCACCCGAGCCAGTAGAACTGCTGTCTGTGTGGAGTCACGTTAGTCCTTTCATTAAATGCTTTTCATGTTCTTTCAGAGTCGGCGCAGAAATAATCAGAATCAGAATCAGAAGAGTTTTTATTGCCATTGTTTGAGAACTAGGAATTGGACTTGGTGCAATGGAGCAACATATAACACACATGAGCTGGAACTGAGCTATCAGATCTTGTTGAGGTGTGAGTCTGGATGGACTGTAGTCTCCTGCCTGAGGGGAGAGGGGACAGTAGTTTGTGTCCAGGGTGAGAAGAGTCAGCTGTGATCCCACCCACATGCCTCCTGGTCCTGGAGGAGAACAGGTCCTGGAGGGGTGGGAGTTTGCAACCAATCACCTTCTCAGCAGCACGTACCATGCGCTGCAGTCCATGCTTGTCCCGGACTGTGGCGCCGGGGAACCACACGGTGATGGAGGAGGTGAGGATAGACTCCATGATGGCAGAGTAGAACTGCACCAGCATCTCGGTCGGCACCTTCAGTTTCTTCAGCTGCCGCAGGAAGTACATCCTCTGCTGGGCCTTCTTGATGAAGGGGCTTACGGTCAGCTCCCACTTGAGGTCCTGGGTGATGGTGGTGCCCAAGAAA
The DNA here is from genome assembly GCF_033978685.3 of Nerophis lumbriciformis. Lineage (NCBI taxonomy): Eukaryota > Metazoa > Chordata > Actinopteri > Syngnathiformes > Syngnathidae > Nerophis > Nerophis lumbriciformis. Next base: position 1,853,745 of record NC_084553.2, read on the forward strand.
CGGATGGAGGCCACAAGAAAAACAAGAACTTATTTTCGGTTTGATTCAACCATGCATTTTCCATCAGTCGTTGGAATGAGCTTGGAGCCTTGGTCACTCCCTGCGGCATGCGGTTGAAGTCCCAAAACCACAAAGGGCAAACAAGGCGGTTTTGAAATCAAGTTTTGAGATCAAGTACTGTGAACCTTTTTGAAACAGCTAGTGCAGAAAAGTTGTCCACAAATTTGGAGAGAGCATGAGCATCTTTGATCGTCTGCAGATTTAGTTTACCATAGTCAATACAAAGAAGAACATCCCCATTCTTCTTCTGGACCACAATTGGAGAGGCAAATGGTGAGTCCGACTCAAGTACAACTACGGAATCAAGAAAGCCTTCCTTACAGCATCAACACAGGGGGGATTGGTCATGGGCATACAACTCCTCACCTTCTTGTACTGTGGCAAAAGCTGAAAGAAGAATTTGGAGAGGGGCTGAAGGCCATGTATTCGGTCTCAGACCTTAGACCAAGCCAGCAGCAGGCGTCAGCAAGCTCTCAAGGATACGTCTAGTGACTTGCGTTGCCGACAAACTGGGGTCAGCTGGCAATAACTCAACTTGGGAATGCCAAAATTCAGAGTCCGCCTCGTTGTTTGGCTTAGGAAATACACCAAGTCGAAGTGAGGGTGGAACACCTTCATCTGTATTTTGGACAACACGTTCAACAACAGTCTTGGTTGACAAGACTCTGCAGCATTGTGTGGAAATCGGGGGCGGTGCCTCTGGATTGGCAGACAGGGGTGGTGGTTCCTCTCTTTAAGAAGGGGAACCGGAGGGTGTGTTCTAACTATCGTGGGATCACACTCCTCAGCCTTCCTGGTAAGGTCTATTCAGGTGTACTGGAGAGGAGGCTACGCCGGATAGTCGAACCTCGGATTCAGGAGGAACAGTGTGGTTTTCGTCCTGGTCGTGGAACTGTGGACCAGCTCTATACTCTCGGCAGGGTCCTTGAGGGTGCATGGGAGTTTGCCCAACAAGTCTACATGTGCTTTGTGGACTTGGAGAAGGCATTCGACCGTGTCCCTCGGGAAGTCCTGTGGGGAGTGCTCAGAGAGTATGGGGTATCAGACTGTCTGATTGTGGCAGTCCGCTCCCTGTATGATCAGTGCCAGAGCTTGGTCCGCATTGCCGGCAGTAAGTCGGACACGTTTCCAGTGAGGGTTGGACTCCGCCAAGGCTGCCCTTTGTCACCCATTCTGTTCATAACTTTTATGGACAGAATTTCTAGGCGCAGTCAAGGCGTTGAGGGGATCTGGTTTGGTGGCTGCAGGATTAGGTCTCTGCTTTTTGCAGATGATGTGGTCCTGATGGCTTCATCTGGCCAGTATCTTCAGCTCTCACTGGATCGGTTCGCAGCCGAGTGTGAAGCGACTGGGATGAGAATCAGCACCTCCAAGTTACGAGTCCATGGTTCTCGCCCGGAAAAGGGTGGAGTGCCATCTCCAGGTTGGGGAGGAGATTTTGCCCCAAGTGGAGGAGTTCAAGTACCTCGGAGTCTTGTTCACGAGTGGGGGAAGAGTGGATCGTGAGATCGACAGGCGGATCGGTGCGGCGTCTTCAGTAATGCGGACGCTGTATCGATCCGTTGTGGTGAAGAAGGAGCTGAGCCGGAAGGCAAAGCTCTCAATTTACCGGTCGATCTACGTTCCCATCCTCACCTATGGTCATGAGCTTTGGGTTATGACCGAAAGGACAAGATCACGGGTACAAGCGGCCCAAATGAGTTTCCTCCGCCGGGTGGCGGGGCTCTCCCTTAGAGATAGGGTGAGAAGCTCTGCCATCCGGGAGGAGCTCAAAGTAAAGCCGCTGCTCCTCCACATCGAGAGGAGCCAGATGAGGTGGTTCGGGCATCTGGTCAGGATGCCACCCGAACGCCTCCCTAGGGAGGTGTTTAGGGCACGTCCGACCGGTAGGAGGCCGCGGGGAAGACCCAGGACACGTTGGGAAGACTATGTCTCCCGGCTGGCCTGGGAACGCCTCGGGGTCCCCCGGAAGGAGCTGGACGAAGTGGCTGGGGAGAGGGAAGTCTGGGCTTCCCTGCTTAGGCTGCTGCCCCCGCGACCCGACCTCGGATAAGCGGAAGAAGATGGATGGATGGATGGATGGACGTTCGACAACAAGACTCTGTACTTCAGGAGGATTGAAGTTATTTGTTGAGAACGACACTCTGGGATTTAGCCCTGCTGAATGACTGTGCAGAGGTTGGGGTTCCTGCTGGTCAACAAAGCATTTACGGGAGGAAGGTGCAAAACCTTGTGATGCAGGAAGCCACACCTGGGAATATGTTTCCTTTGGTTCCTCTACATCGCCGTCATCATCATTTGCTCCTTCTGTCTTCAAATGTGGACTCATTTGGTCCTTTACTATTTTGAGGACCTCTTCAAATCGTTTTCCGCTGCCATCTGCCATTTGCTAAAGATCCTCAAGTGACTCTGGGGGATGGCTGCTGCTCCTCACCGTGGCTGCATACTCAGACGCAAGAGCTGCGACGTGGAAACTGCGGTCAGCAGCGACTTGAGAAGAATATTGGTAGGGCAGAATTGATTCAAACCGTTCCTGTGACGACCGGGTCGCATGGTGACGTGGGGGTCCTTCTCCCAAGATGCAGACGGACAGCGTGCAGATGATTTATTAGGATGAATCGTACAGGGGAAAAATAAAGGTGTGCTCATAGCACGGGAGGGAAAGCTAGTGCGGGAGCTAGCATACACAAACAGGAATCAAAAGTCGTCAACTATTGCGGGTAGCAAATTAGGAAGCCAGACTGACTGACCGGAAAAGGCTGGAATAAATAGTGCTCTGATTAGTGCTCGGGAAACAGGTGAGTGTCCCGAACACCAATCAGAGACAGGTGGAAACAATGGAAACAGAAAAGAAACCCAGGGGTGCACAAAAACAGGAACTGAGGGAGTCCAAAAACCAAACAGAACATGATCCGGGCAGCGGATGGTAACAACATTCCAACTTCAAACTGTTCAGCCTGTTCGGGAATCGCGGGATTTCCCTTGACAAATTCCAAAAAGTTCGAGATTTCCCAGAATTCCAGGTTTTCTGGGACATTTTTCCCATTCAAAATGAAATGGCCATTTTTCAAACTTCCACCATTTCCACATTTTTCACCCGATTCAAACCATTCCCCCGTCAACATATTCCACTCCTCTTGGAAATTTAAACTGCCCTTTTTTCCAAGTTCAAAAAAAATTCCAGGATTTTACAGAATTCCTGGTTTTCCTTCCATATTTTTCAAAGCATTTCAAGCATTCCTCTTAATCAGGACCAAAAAAAAGTTGTTTTTTGAACTGGAAAAAGTCCCGGTTTTCCAGAAATTCCGTAATTCAATTTCTCAATTCAACATGTTACTACTTCAACATTTCTCCACCGATTTGAACAATTCCAACACCAACCATTTCACCTCATTCAGACCATTCAAAATTACCACTTTTCCTAAAATTGTCGCTTTGCAGCCGAGTGTGAAGCGACTGGGATGAGAATCAGCACCTCCGAGTCCGAGTCCATGGTTCTCGCCCGAGAAAGGGTGGAGGAGATCTTGCCCCAAGTGGAGGAGTTCAAGTACCTCGGAGTCTTGTTCACGAGTGAGGGTGTCATGTCTGTATTATCATGTTTTGTTTTAAGTCATGTTTTGTTTAGTTTCTGTCTTTTCACTCCCTTGTCTGGTCACCATAGCAACCATTAGTTTTCACCTGTCACGTCACGCACCTGTTTCACGTTTTGAGTCACGCACCTGCTTTCACTAATCATGTCCATAGTATTTAAGTTCATTCATTTTCTGTTGTTCGGCCTGACGACCTCACCCCATATATGCTTCTGCACACCCTTATGATCCTTGCTGCTCTTTTTTCATGCCGGTTCCATGCCAAATAAGTTTTTGTTTATCAAGCCACAGTTTATGTTTTGTTTAATTGTTCATAGTTTCCGCCACTGTGCGCGCTTTGGTTTGATCCTTTTTTGTAGTTCTAGTGTTTCAATAAATCATGTACCTTCATTCCCGTCTCGCCCGTGCCAACTTTCCGTTGCATCCCGGAAAAGCAAACTCCCAAGATCAAGTCGTGACAGAGGGAAGAGTGGATGGTGAGATGGACAGGCGGATCGGTGCGGCGTCTTCAGTAATGCGGACGCTGTATCGATCCGTTGTGGTGAAGAAGGAGCTGAGCCGGAAGGCAAAGCTCTCAATTTACCGGTCGATCTACGTTCCCATCCTCACCTATGGTCATGAGCTTTGGGTTATGACCAAAGGACAAGATCACGGGTACTGAAATGAGTTTCCTCCGCCGGGTGGCGGGTCTCTCCCTTAGAGATAGGGTGAGAAGCTCTGTCATCCGGGAGGAACTCAAAGTAAAGCCGCTGCTCCTCCGCATGGAGAGGAGCCAGATGAGGTGGTTCGGGCTTCTGGTCAGGATGCCACCTGAACGCCTCCCTAGGGAGGTGTTTAGGGCACGTCCGACCAGTAGGAGGCCACGGGGAAGACCCAGGACACGTGGGAAGACTATGTCTCCCGGCTGGTTTGGGAAGACCTCAGGATCCCCCGGGAGGAGCTGGACCAAGTGGCTGGGGAGAGGCAAGTCTGGGCCTCTCACATGTGGACATGACAAGGCGTGTGTGGACTTCCAAGACAGTCAGGGGACGGAATCAATTTGCTTCAGGAACCAATTAACATTTTCTGGCCATCTGGCCACAACATTTGTGGCTCAAGCGCTTAAAGGGCAGTTGGAGGTGTAAAAGAGATATTATTACACATGAGATCTTTGAAGGAGTCCAAGGCGCTTGAGGACAGCCAGCGAGGTCCACTCCACTAATCACCTTCTTGTCTTTTATTTCCTGAGCTGACATTTGCCTGCGGCGTTACAAGCCAGGTGTAAAGGTGTGCAGTCACCCAGCACGTCCCTTCAAATCTCTGCGCGCTTAACGAGGCCCTTAATTAGAACTTTATTAGAGACGGCTGAATGGGAAAGGTCAGCAGTTAGCTTTGTAGCGCCGGACTATTTCACGCCGCAAAACTGCAAGTAGGACTTCAGCAAGTGCAGTGTTTCAATGACTTGTTGGCCGCACACAAGAATGACTTTTACAACACAAAGTGCTTCACTTGGCTTTGTGCTCCAACTTTACTTGCATCTGACCACACAACTTTCTTATCTTTGTCCATGTCATGGCAGATGAAAGAAAAATGGAGCTGTTTGGCCACAATACCCAGCAATATGTTTTTGGAGGAGAAAAGGTGAGGCCTTTAATCCCAGGAACACCATACCTACCGTCAAGCATGGTGGTGGTAGTATTATGCTCTTGGCCTGTTTTGCTGCCAATGGAACTGCTGCTTTAAATGGGACAATGAAAAAGGAGGATTAGCTCCAAATTGTTCAGGACAATCTAAAATCATCAGCCCGGAGATTGGGTCTTGGGCGCAGTTGGGTGTTCCAACAGGACAATGACCTCAAAAGTGGTCAAGGAATGGCTAAATCAGGCTAGAATGAAGGTTTTAGAATGGCCTCCCCAAAGTCCTGACTTAAAGGTGTGGACAATGCTGAAGAAACAAGTCCATGTCAACACATTTAGCTGAAGTGCAGCAATTTAGTGGTCAAGCAGAAGCTTGTGGATGGCTACCAAAAGCGCCTTATTGCAGGTCAACTTGCCAAGGGACATGTAAGCAAATATTAACATTGTCACGACTTGGTCCGGGGTGTGTGCTTTTCCAGGATGCAACGGAAAGTTGGCTCGTGCGAGACGAGAATGAAGGTACATGATTTATTATCAAAAAAAAAGGAATAAATGAAAGCGCGCACAGTGGCGGAGAATAAACTATGAAACCAAAAGACTATAGCAAAAAAGTACAAACAAAAAACACGCACAATGGCGGAGAACAAACTATGAAACCAAAAAGACTATAAATATGGAACAAAAACTTACTTGGCTTGGGCAAAAGTAGTTGCTTGAGGAATTGACATGGGCAGAAGTATCAGGCATGAACAGAGCATAAATGTGTTGAGGTCGTCAGGACGAACAACAGAAAATGAATGAACTTAAATACTATGGACATGATTAGTGAAAGCAGGTGCGCGACTCAAAACGTGAAACAGGTGCGTGACGTGACAGGTGAAAACTAATGGTTGCTATGGTGACCAGACAAGGGAGTGAAAAGACAGAAACTAAACAAAACATGACTTAAAACAAAACATGATAATACAGACATGACAAACATTGCTGTATGTATACTTTTCACCCTCACATTTTCAGTAGAGCCATAATAAATTCATAAAAGAAGCAAACTTCATGAATGTTTTTTGTAACCAACAAGTATGTGCTCCAATCACTACATCACAAAAAAATAAGAGTTGTAGAAATGATTGTAAAGTCAAGACAGCCATGACATGATGTTCTTTACAAGTGGATGTACACTTATGACCACCACTGTGTGTATATATATATATATATATATATATATATATATATATATATATATGTATATATTGTCGGAGGAAGATATTTACATATATCCGAATTTAAGTTGTACTTCTTTACTTTCATAGTCATATTTGAAAACAGCTTGTGTTTTCCATTTCTTCTCTTGCTGCTTTGTCTGTGTGTGTTAACCTTGAGTTCTTTGGAATGTAAGAAGAAGCGATAATAAGCATTTGTTTTGGCTAGAGACAGAGGACTGCCAGGGACTTAAGGGGGGAGAGGGTGTTTCGGGGGACAGACCATTTTGGCGGGGCGATAGAATGTTCTATGCTGGACTGGTCTCAAAAAGTATATTTGCAAAGCTTTGAAAATATACAACAAAATACCTATTCTGTCTCTGGTGGTTTTTCAACTCAGCTTTAAGTGTCGTAAAAAAAGCTTGGGAGCGACTTGTGACTTGAATTCCCTGGGAGGAACAACTGGTCCAAAACGCTATATATATATATATATATATATATATATATATATATATATATATATATATATATATATATATATATATATATGTCTTAATAAGGTTATCCAAAAAATAGTGCTCGATACCGTAGTAGAGCGCTAATAACCCAACATGCCGACTAATAAACCCAACTAAATCTGAAATAGGAAAAATCAGCAAAATAATCCTGGACAGAGTCAACACAAAAATCAAGGACAAAACACCACTCAACCAATGGAGAAATACAGCAGCAGTAATCAAATGGTTCAACAACATCCAAGACAAACAACAGCACAACTTTATCTCCTTTGATATCGAAGAATTTTACCCTTCCATCACGCAAGACCTACTGACTCAAGCACTAGACTTCGCCTCAGACTACGACTCAATCACAGGCAACGAAAGAAACATCATCATCCACGCAAAAAACTCCATTCTCATCCACAACAGTACACCATGGCAAAAAAAGAACAATGCAACATTTGACGTCACTATGGGAAGTTTTGACGGAGCAGAAACGTGTGAACTCGTTGGGAGTTTCCTCCTCTCCCAGCTCGCTAGCCTCAACCTGAACCTTGGTATTTACCGTGATGACGGACTGGCAGTGTGTCGCGCCTCGCCAAGGAGCAGTGAGAATACCAAGAAGCGCATATGCCAAATTTTCAAAGAGAACGGCATATGGATCACGATTGAAGCCAACAAGCAAACCGTCAACATCCTCGACGTCACTTTCAACCTGAGAAATAACAGCTACCAACCATTCACGAAACCCAACACAACACTCCAATACGTGCACCATGACAGCAACCACCCACCCACCACCACGAAAAGAATACCTACCGGAATCAATAAAAGGCTATCGATGCTGTCATCTAGCAAAGCTGAATTTGACCAAGCAACCCCCCCGTACCAAAAAGCCCTTGATGAAAGCGGATACAATTTCACCCTCACCTACGAACCCACGCCAGGAAACCAGCCAAAAAAGAACAGAAAACGAAACGACATCATCTGGTACAACCCCCCATACAGCAAAAACGTCTCAACGAACATTGGACACAAATTCCTCAATCTGATTGACAAACACTTTCCCAAAGACAACACCCTAAGAAAAGTATTCAACAAGAACAACATTAAATTGAGCTACAGCTGCATGAACAATATACGACAAATCATCTCAAACCACAACAAAACAATTGCAAATGAGCCGTCGACCCCCAGACAGAGCGACTCCAAAACCAACAAAGGATGTAACTGTCGAAAGAAACCTGATTGCCCTCTCAACGGGGGGTGCTTACAAACATCAGTTGTCTACCAATCTAAGGTAACACGCAAGGACATTAACACATCCGACACATATGTAGGATTAACCGAGGGAGAATTCAAAACCAGATGGAACAATCACAAGGCTTCTTTCAGGAACCAAAACCTGCGGAATACCACAGAACTCAGCAAACACATTTGGGACCTCAAAGACAATAATGTTGAATATTCAATAACATGGCAAATTCTTGCATCCAGCACACCTTACAATAGTGGTAATAAAAGATGCAACCTATGCTTGAAAGAGAAACTGTTTATTATTTACCGTCCAGACCTGTCATCCCTCAACAAGCGCAGCAAAATTGTAACAACATGCCGCCATAGACGGAAACACCTCCTAGGTAACACATGAGCCAATCACCACGCCCCTACGCCAGCCTGTACCCACCCACTCTGTGCCCTATATAAACCATGGTATGTGAATGCTTCCATTAAAATCTCCTGATGATTGAGGGAACCCCTCATGAAACAGGCCTGTAGAGATGAAATAGTCTTGTGATTTTTTTTCCCACACATACATATATATATATATATATATATATATATATATATATATATATATATATATATATAGACACATATATAAGTGTATATATACGTGTATATATATATATATATGTGTGTGTGTGTGTGTGTATACGTATATTTATGTAAGCTACATAGCTTAGCCACATGTAGCTAGCTACTGAATTTTGACAGAAAAATGTTGCAGATGCAATTGAATAAGTTGTACACTTGAGTTGTATATAAAATATACACACAAATACACACAAACTGGTCATCCTGAACTACACTTTCAATACGTACAATAAATAATAATCAAAATCACACACACACGGTGGACAATGTCTACACACCAGTGTGTGTGTTGTCCACGTTGTGGAAACACACACGCACACACACACACACACACACACACACACACACACACACACACACTCACACACACACACACAGGTGTTGTGGACACACACACACAAACAGGTGTTGTGGACACACACAAACAGGTGTTGTGGACACACACACAGGTAGATGTTGTAGATACACACACACACACACACACACACATACACACACAGAGGTGTTGTGGACACACACACACACACAAACAGGTGTTGTGGACATACACAAAAACAAGTGTTGTGGACAGACACACACAAACAAGTGTTGTGAACAGACAGACACACACACAGACACACACATTGACACACACATATTGACACACAGACACACACACAAGTGTTGTGGACACACACACACAGACAGAGTCACACACACAGACGCACACACCTTCATCTTCATCATTGGCAGTGACGGTGATGACGTTGAAGCCGAGGTCAGCGTCCTCCTGCACGTCCACCAGGTAGGCGGCGTGAGCGAAGGCGGGCTTGTTGTCGTTGATGTCGCTGATGAAGACGCGCACGTACGCCAAGTCTGACACACAACAAGAAGAGTTGCCAGAGAAGAAGAAGAAGAAGAAGAGTTGCTATCAGAGTGTGTGCTGATTCTGTCACAACAACAACAACAACAACAACACTTCCCTGGCTTGTCTGCAACAACACAAGTCAAAACAACACAAGTCAAAACAACACAAGTCAAAACAACACAAGTCAAAACAACACAAGTCAAAACAACACAAGTAAGTGAAAAGTCTTTCACCCACGCTGACACACACTAAAATAACTTCCACATTCTTCTCAACAATAAACTCTGCGCTCACTTCCCCGCTCACGACACTTAGCGTCTCTACGCCCTCTGATGGTGTCGACACATTTGTGTACGCCCAGCAACACAACATCATTTATTGACGCAGAGGAGATGGCGCACAAACTCCTTCAACAACAACAACAAAATTGACAACACAACAATTCAACCACGTGACAACACAACAATGCAACAAAGTGACAACACAACAACACAACAATGTGACAACAACACAACATGACAACACAACAATGCAACAATGTGACAACACGACAATGCAACAGCACAACAACACAATAATGTGACAACAAAACAATACAACAACATAACAACACTGCAATGCAACAACACAACAACACAACAACGTGACCACACAACAATGCAACAACACAATAACATGACAACACAACAGCACAACAATGCAACTACACGGCAACACAACAATGCAACAAGACAACAACACACTAGTATTACAACAAAACAGCATAACAACACAGCAAGGCAACAACACAACAACACAATAACATGACAACACAACAACAAAACAGCACAACAATGCAACAACACTACAACACAACAGCTCAACAACACAACAACAAAACAGCACAACAACGCAACAACACAACAGCTCAACAACACAAGAACTCAACAGCACAACGACGCAACAACACAACAACGCAACGACACAACAACCAAACGGCACAAAAACGCAACAGCACAAAGATGCAACAACACAACAGCACAACATCAAAACAACATTACGACATTGCAACGGCACAAAATACCACAACATGAAAACACAATAATGCAACAACACGACAACACAACATTCACCAACACGACAACAAAAATGCAACAACACAACAATGTAACAACAGAACAGCACAAACATGCAACAGGACAAGAACACAACAATGCAACAGCACAAGAAAACCACATTACAACAAAGGAGCACAACAATACAACAACAGAACAAAGCAACAACACAAAATAAAAATCAGGTTTGTGTGCACTTTTCACCACTGATGACTTTTTGTAAATGTGATTTTCACTTCCCATCAAACACAACAACAACAGCAGAAACAACAACATCAACAACAACAACAACAACAACAACTACAACTACAACAACATCAACAACAAGAAGAAGAATGTCTTGCTTGTAAAATGGAGACTTTAGTATCAATAAACTTGTGTTTTCCTCACTTTTCTCTCCAAAGAGCAGAAGATGATTTCATTTCCATGCAGGACTTGAGAAAGACTGCATGAATATTCTAGAAGTTTCTTCTGTCTGCTCCTAACAAAGACGGACACTTCTCCTCCCTCTCCTGCTTTGTCTTGTCTTAACTCTCTTTCTGCACACTCTGCAACATGTCAGCAATGCACGTGATCAACTGGCCTCTCCACAGAATGGACTAGAAGGTTCTGGATCAGAAGTGACCAACTGGCCTCTCCACAGAATGGACTAGAAGGTCCTGGATGAGATGCTCGGGTCAGGGGGAAGCGGTCGGTTAGTTGCTGGACCCCCCATGGCCTCTTGGGAGACATTAGTTCCCCAAGTGTTAGGAGCCATTATTATTTGTAGTCATGAACTTGACTTCATCTTCATTTTAGCAAGAAAAATGCAAGTGCAATAATTGGAGTTTTCAGAATAAAATACACTTTTCGATCGTGAAAATGTCTAAATATAGAAAAGTGAAATGAACAAGCTGCAAAGACAAATACTTTCACTCCTTTTTAGCGTTTTTGTCCTAAAATGTACTTTTATATTTTGATAGATCTTTTTAGCAGTGGAGAAGCTGTCTGCGCTGCAAGGCGAAGTTATGATGAATTAGACAAATTAGAGTGAAACCTTTAAGTTTGTTTCCGCTCACTCAAGCACAAACATTCTAATGTGGATGTTGTTTTTTTACCCGCGCAGGAACGACCTTGGCAAGATCGTTGCTCCGAGACCCCCGATATAGTCGTACATGCTTAGGTTTTCCTTCTGGTCTCAAAGTGAAAACCCCCCGATGGTCTCAGTTTCCTCCAATGGTCTCAAACTGAGACTCCTACGATGGTCTCAGTTTCCTCCAAAGGTCTCAAAATGAGGCCCCTCTGATGTTCTCAGCTTCCTCCGATGGTCTCAAACTGAGACCCCTTCAATGGTCTTAGTTTCCTCCGATGGTCTCAGTTTCCTCCAATGGTCTCAAACTGAGACCCCTTCAATGGTCTTAGTTTCCTTCGATGGTCTCAAACTGAGACCCCTCCGATGGTCTCAGTTTCCTCTGATGTTCTCAAACTGAGACCCCTCCGATGGTCTCAGTTTTCTCTGATGGTCTCAAACTGAAACCCCTCCGATGATTTCAGTTTCCTCCAATGATCTCGGTTTTCTCTGATGGTCTCAAACTGAGGCCCCTCCGATGGTCTCAGTTTCTTCCAAGGATCTCAAACTGAGGCCCCTTCGATGATCTCAGTTTCCTCTGATGGTTTCAAACTGAGACCTCCCTGATGGTCTCAGTTTCCTCCAATGGTCTCAAACTGAGACCCCTTCAATGGTCTTAGTTTCCTCTGATGTTCTCAAACTGAGACCCCTCCGATGGTCTCAGTTTCCTCTGATGGTCTCAAACTGAGACCCCTTCAATGGTCTTAGTTTCCTTCGATGGTCTCAAACTGAGACCCCTCCGATGGTCTCAGTTTCCTCTGATGTTCTCAAACTGAGACCCCTCCGATGGTCTCAGTTTTCTCCGATGGTCTCAAACTGAAACCCATCCGATGATCTCAGTTTCCTCCAATGATCTCGGTTTTCTCTGATGGTTTCAAACTGAGGCCCCTTCGATGGTCTCAGTTTCCTCCAAGGATCTCAAACTGAGGCCCCTTCGATGGTCTCAGTTTCCTCTGATGGTTTCAAACTGAGACCTCCCTGATGGTCTCAGTTTCCTCCAATGGTCTCAAACTGAGGGCCCTCCGATGGTCTCAAACTGAGACACCTCCCCGATGGTTTCAAACTGAGGCCCCGCTAAGGGTCTCAGTTTCCTCCAATGGTCTTAAACTGAGGGCCCTCCGATGGTCTCAAACTGAGACACCTCCCCGATGGTTTCAAACTGAGGCCCCTCTAAGGGTCTCAGATTCCTCCAATTGTCTCAAACTGAGGCCCCTCCGATGGTCTCAAACTGAGACACCTACCCGATGGTTTCAAACTGAGGCCCCTCTAAGGGTCTCAGTTTCCTCCAATGGTCTCAAACTGAGGCCTCTCCGATGGTCTCAAACTGAGACACCTCCCCGATGGTTTCAAACTGAGGCCCCGCTAAGGGTCTCAGTTTCCTCCAATGGTCTCAAACTGAGGCCCCTCCGATGGTCTCAAACTGAGACACCTCCCCGATGGTTTCAAACTGAGGCCCCGCTAAGGGTCTCAGTTTCCTCCAATGGTCTCAAACTGAGGCCCCTCCGATGGTCTCAAACTGAGACACCTCCCCGATGGTTTCAAACTGAGGCCCTGCTAAAGGTCTCAGTTTCCTCTAATGGTCTCAAACTGAGGCCCCTCCGATGGTCTCAAACTGAGACACCTCCCCGGTGGTTTCAAACTGAGGCCCCGCTAAAGGTCTCAAACTGAGACACCTCCCCGATGGTTTCAAACTGAGGCCCCGCTAAGGGTCTCAGTTTCCTCCAATGGTCTCAAACTGAGGCCCCTCCGATGGTCTCATGTTGAGACACCTCCCCGATGGTTTCAAACTGAGGCCCCTCTAAGGGTCTCAGTTTCCTCCAATGGTCTCAAACTGAGGCCCCTCCGATGGTCTCATATTGAGACACATCCCCGATGGTTTCAAACTGAGGCCCCTCTAAGGGTCTCAGTTTCCTCCAATGGTCTCAAACTGAGGCCCCTCCGATGGTCTCAAACTGAGACACCACCCCGATGGTTTCAAACTGAGGCCCCGCTAAGGGTCTCAGTTTCCTCCAATGGTCTCAAACTGAGGCCCCTCCGATGGTCTCATATTGAGACACCTCCCCGATGGTTTCAAACTGAGGCCCCGCTAAGGGTCTCAGTTTCCTCCAATGGTCTCAAACTGAGGCCCCTCCGATGGTCTCAAACTGAGACACCTCCCCGATGGTTTCAAACTGAGGCCCCGCTAAGGGTCTCAGTTTCCTCCAATGGTCTCAAACTGAGGCCCCTCCGATGGTCTCAAACTGAGACACCTCCCCGATAGTTTCAAACTGAGGCCCCGCTAAGGGTCTCAGTTTCCTCTAATGGTCTCAAACGGAGGGCCCTCCGATGGTCTCAAACTGAGACACCTCCCCGATGGTTTCAAACTGAAGCCCCGCTAAGGGTCTCAGTTTCCTCCAATGGTCTCAAACTGAGGCCCCTCCAATGGTCTCAAACTGAGACACCTCCCCGATGGTTTCAAACTGAGGCCCCTCTAAGGGTCTCAGTTTCCTCCAATTGTCTCAAACTGAGGCCCCTCCGATGGTCTCAAACTGAGCCCACCCCGGTGCTTTGTTTGGGATTTGTTCTCCTCCCATGTGTACCTTGTCCCCCTACCTTTCTTGTGGGGACCATTCAGTGGTCCTTCTCTGTCTACTTTTGAACTTTGTCTGTTTCTTGGACTGGAATCCCATTTTGCTGCACTTGTTGATGAATCTCCATTCCATTGTTGAGCCGGTGAAGTTCCGTGTTTTTATAATCTTGTTGTTTGTCCACACCTTTTAACCCCCCCAGTGGTTGAGCCGTAAGACTGCGAGTAGCTGGATGAGACTCACGGCCGTCAGCGTCTGTCGTCCATCTGCCGACTGGGCAGATGCTGAAGTTGGCCATGAAAAACTGCTGAACATGAGCGTGTCCTTCCACGTGTCTCCCCATTCATGGTTGACCACGCTCACAATGCCGTGCGACGGACCTGCAACAGATCTGTGATGCCTAGACGAGGACAGATCCTCTGAAAGCATCCATCTGCCGCAGCATCTGCTTCCCCCGCCGTCCCTCCATCGGAGCGTCAAATCACGTATGAACGTCGTCTGTCGCCAGGCGGGAGGCCAATGGAGCCTGAAATGACGAGCATCTGTGCAAAGATCTGAAGACGGCTCCTCTTTGCTGCTCGCTTTGGACCAAAACATTGGCCAAAGTTTTTGGCTTGAGTCTTTTAATGAGTCGTGCAAGAAAAACCTACTAATCTGCAAAAAATTAGGCTTCAAAAAAGTGAATTTGTTATAGTTACTCCTTCCTTCCATCCATCTTCTTCCGCTTATCCAAGGTCGGGTCGCGGGGGCAGCAGCCTAAGCAGAGAAGCCCAGACTTGCCTCTCCCCAGCCACTTGGTCCAGCTCTTCCCGGGGGATCCCGAGGTGTTCCCAGGCCAGCGGGGAGACATAGTCTTCCCAACGTGTCCTGGGTCTTCCCCGTGGCCTCCTGCCGGTCGGACGTGCCCTAAACACCTCCCTAGGGAGGCGTTCGGGTGGCATCCTGACCAGATGCCCGAACCACCTCATCTGGCTCATCTACCACTCCCTAAGTCATATCCGCAGGAACAGTTTTTAGGCTCCTGGCGAGTTCTTACCAGAGATAGCATGTAGCTTACATGGCTATGCTAATGTTGGTACCCTACCACTCCCTAAGTCAGGTCCGCAGGAACAGTTTTTAGGCTCCTGGCAAGTTTTTACCAGAGTTAGCATGTAGCTTATATGGCTATGCTAATGTTGGTACCCTACCACTCCCTAAGTCAGGTCCGCAGGAACAGTTTTTAGGCTCCTGGCGAGTTTTTACCAGAGTTAGCATGTAGCTTATATGGCTATGCTAATGTTGGTACCCTACCACTCCCTAAGTCAGGTCCGCAGGACCAGTTTTTAGGCCCTTGGCGAGTTCTTACGAGAGTTAGCATGTAGCTTACATTGCTATGCTAATGTTGGTACCCTACCACTTCCTAAGTCAGGTCCGCAGGAACAGTTTTTAGGCTCCTGGCAAGTTTTTACCAGAGTTAGCATGTAGCTTACATGGCTATGCTAATGTTGGTACCCTACCACTCCCTAAGTCAGGTCCACAGGAACAGTTTTTAGGCTCCTGGCGAGTTCTTACCAGAGTTAGCATGTAGCTTATATGGCTATGCTAATGTTGGTACCCTACCACTCCCTAAGTCCGGTCCAGAGGAACAGTTTTTAGGCTCCTGGTGAGTTCTTACCAGAGTTAGCATGTAGCTTACATGGCTATGCTAATGTTGGTACCCTACCACTCCCTAAGTCCGGTCCACAGGAACAGTTTTTAGGTTCCTGGCAAGTTTTTACCAGAGTTAGCATGTAGCTTATATGGCTATGCTAATGTTGGTACCCTACCACTCCCTAAGTCCGGTCCACAGGAACAGTTTTTAGGCTCCTGGCGAGTTTTTACCAGAGATAGCATGTAGCTTACATGGCTATGCTAATGTTGGTACCCTACCACTCCCTAAGTCCGGTCCACAGGAACAGTTTGTAGGCTCCTGGCGAGTTCTTACCAGAGTTAGCATGTAGCTTACATGGCTATGCTAATGTTGGTACCCTACCACTCCCTAAGTCCGGTCCACAGGAACAGTTTTTAGGCCCCTGGCGAGTTCTTACCAGAGTTAGCATGTAGCTTACATGGCTATGCTAATGTTGGTACCCTGCCACTCCCTAAGTCCGGTCCAGAGGAACAGTTTTTAGGCCCCTGAGGGGTTCTTACCAGAGTTGGGCTGTCCGTGTTTGCCGGGCCTGGCAGACTCCCAGCCGTCCACTGACTGCACCTCCAGCAGGTAGGAGCTCTTGGTCTCGCGGTCGAAAACGGTCTGCGTGTAAATGAAGCCCGACTCCGGCTGGATGCGGAAGAAGCGGTGATCTCCGCTGCGATCCTCCAGCAGCGAGTAGGAGATCTGGAAGAGGCCGTCAGGTGAAGATCTGAGAGCGAGACCACGCCGACGGAACTCACCTTCCCGTTCAGGCCCAGATCCAAGTCGTTGGCCGACACCTGGAACACCAGTGCTCCTGATTGTGCGCCCTCGGTCACCGAGGCCTCGTAGATGGAGGAGGTGAAAAAGGGGACGTTGTCGTTCACGTCTGCAAGTCAACATCACAAATACAACTTTGATCAATCCATTTTGGAACTTGTGAAAAGGTCAGTTTGTCCAGGATGAGTAAAATGTGTTGAAGGGGGAATGCTTTGAAGAGCTTGAAAAATGTGGAAATGGTGGAAGTTTGAAAAATGGACAAATCTGCAAATGTTTGGAATTTGATTCCTGAACAGGCTGAACAGTAATACTCTCTAGACCATGGGTACAAACCAGTATAATACTGTAATACTCTCTAGACCATGGGTACAAACCAGTATAATACTGTAATACTCTCTAGACCATGGGTACAAACCAGTATAGTACTGTAATACTCTCTAGACCATGGGTACAAACCAAGGGTGCGAGCCTCACCTGTCACGTTGACGTAGACCGTGGTGAAAGCAGCTAGCGGGACCGCCGCCACAGTCTGGGCTCGGACCCGCAGAATAAAGTTCTGGGTGGTCTCGTAGTCCAGGGGCTCGGCCACCAAGATGGAGGCGGAGCCGTCTTCCCGGTTGGGGGTCAAGTAGAAGCGGACGGGCATGTTGGTCTCTGGGACCATGCCGTCCTCCAGGTTGTAGGTGACCCGGGGGTCGCCCAGCGGTGACGTGGCTTTGATGGTCTGGAACACAAATCAGGACTTTGATGGTCTGGAACACAAATCAGGACTTTGATGGTCTGGAACACAAATCAGGACTTTGATGGTCTGGAACACAAATCAGGACTTTGATGGTCTGGAACACAAATCAAGACTTTGATGGTCTGGAACACAAATCAGGACTTTGATGGTCTGGAACACAAATCAGGACTTTGATGGTCTGGAACACAAATCAGGACTTTGATGGTCTGGAACACAAATCAGGACTTTGATGGTCTGGAACACAAATCAGGACTTTGATGGTCTGGAACACAAATCAGGACTTTGATGGTCTGGAACACAAATCAGGACTTTGATGGTCTGGAACACAAATCAGGACTTTGGCCGATGAAGACGCTAACCTTTGCCAAGCTAACGTGTTAGCTTCCTGACAACTTGAATAATAATAATAACTAGTTTTATCCAGGCTTTGTTTGGACTTGTACACTTTTGTTTGATGACAGGTCACATGACCTCATCACACAAGTCACATGACCTCATCACACAAGTCACATGACCTCATCACACAAGTCACATGACCTCATCACACAAGTCACATGACCTCATCACACAAGTCACATGACTTAGCGTCTTTCATACTAATCTCATAGA
This sequence comes from Nerophis lumbriciformis, assembly GCF_033978685.3. Taxonomy (NCBI): domain Eukaryota; kingdom Metazoa; phylum Chordata; class Actinopteri; order Syngnathiformes; family Syngnathidae; genus Nerophis; species Nerophis lumbriciformis. The sequence continues at coordinate 1,871,986 of NC_084553.2, forward strand.
AGCGGAGTGTTGTTGCAGATGGAACTCATCCACGCCTTTCTGTCAGGGTCGCACAGCAATTGTGGGGCTGATTGTATAAGTTAATAATAATAACACGACACTCACTATTAAAAAACACTGTACTCACTGGAAAAAAAACAGTACTCACTATTAAAAAAACAAAGTACTCACTGGAAAAAAAACACGGTACTCACTGGAAAAAAAGACGGTACTCACTGAAAAAAAAACACGGTACTCACTGGAAAAAAAACACGGTACTCACTGGAAAAAAACCACGGTACTCACTGGGGAAAAAAACACGGTACTCACTGGAAAAGAACAGTACTCACTGTAAAAAAAAACCTGGTACTCACTGGAAAAAAACATGGCACTCACTGAAAAAAAACCCACGGTACTCACTGTAAAAAAACCTGGTACCCACTGAAAAAAAACATGGCACTCACTGAAAAAAAACCCACGGTACTCACTGTAAAAAAACATGGACTCACTGGAAAAAACAGTACTCACTATAAAAAAAAACACGGTACTCACTGGAAAAAAACACGTTACTCCCTGGATAAAAACACGGTACTCACTGGAAAAAAACACGGTACTCACTGGGAAAAAACACGGTACTCACTGGGAAAAAACAGTACTCACAATAAAAAAAACACGGCACTCACTGGAAAAAAATAGTACTCACTGGAAAAAAACATGGTACTCAGTGGAAAAAAACACAGTACTCACTGGAAAAAAACACGGTACTCACTGGAAAAAAAGACGGTACTCACTGAAAAAAAAACACGGTACTCACTGGAAAAACATGGTACTCACTGGAAAAAAAAAAGTACTCACTGGAAAAAAACATGGTACTCACTGGAAAAAAACACGTTACTCACTGGAAAAAAACACGGTACCCACTGGAAAAAAAACACGGTAGTCACTGGGAAAAAAAACACTGTACTCACTGGAAAAGAACAGTACTCACTATAAAAAAAAAAACGGTACTCACTGGAAAAAAACACGGTACCCACTGAAAAAAAACATGGCACTCACTGAAAAAAAAACCACGGTACTCACTGTAAAAAAAACATGGTACTCACTGGAAAAAAAAGTACTCACTATAAAAAAAAACACGGTACTCACTGGAAAAAAACACGTTACTCCCTGGATAAAAACACGGTACTCACTGGAAAAAAAAACACGGTACTCACTGGGAAAAAACACGGTACTCACTGGGAAAAAACACGGTACTCACTGGGAAAAAACAGTACTCACTATAAAAAAAACACGGCACTCACTGGAAAAAAATAGTACTCACTGGAAAAAAACATGGTACTCAGTGGAAAAAAACACGGTACTCACTGGAAAAAAAACAGTATTCACTATTAAAAAAACAAAGTACTCACTGGAAAAAAAACACGGTAGTCACTAGAAAAAAAAGACAGTACTCACTGAAAAAAAAACACGGTACTCACTGGAGAAAAACATGGTACTCACTGGAAAAAACAGTACTCACTATAAAAAAAAACACGGTACTCACTGGAAAAAAACACGTTACTCCCTGGATAAAAACACGGTACTCACTGGAAAAAAAACACGGTACTCACTGGGAAAAAACACGGTACTCACTGGGAAAAAACACGGTACTCACTGGGAAAAAACAGTACTCACTATAAAAAAAACACGGCACTCACTGGAAAAAAATAGTACTCACTGGAAAAAAACATGGTACTCAGTGGAAAAAAACACGGTACTCACTGGAAAAAAAACAGTATTCACTATTAAAAAAACAAAGTACTCACTGGAAAAAAAAACACGGTAGTCACTGGAAAAAAAGACGGTACTCACTGAAAAAAAAACACGGTACTTACTGGAGAAAAACATGGTACTCACTGGAAAAAACAGTACTTACTATATTAAAAAAAAACGGTACTCACTGGAAAAAAACACGTTACTCACAGGAAAAAAACACGGTATCCACTGGAAAAAAACACGGTACTCACTGGGAAAAAAAACAGTACTCACTATAAAAAAAACACGGCACTCACTGGAAAAAAATAGTACTCACTGGAAAAAAACACGGTACTCGCTGGAAAAAAAAAACACGGTACTCAGTGGAAAAGAACACGGTACGCACTGGATAAAAACAGTCTTCACTGTAAAAAAAGACGTTACTCACTGGAAGAGGACTAGCTAAACATGCTACACTGCAGGAGGGTCCAAGAAGGCATGCTAACCGCTAAGCTAGAGCTGTTGAATGTAAACAAGCCAGGGTGGATAGACACAGTGATGATACCTTTTTCTACATAATGTAAATAATTCAATGTATATACTCTGATGATGATCTTGTGTGATGACTGTATTATGATGATAGTATATATCTGTATCATGAATCAATTTAAGTGGACCCCGACTTAAAGAAGTGTAAAAACTTATTGGGGTGTTACCATTTAGTGGTCAATTGTACGGAATATGTACTTCACTGTGCAACCTACTAATAAAAGTCTCAATCAATCAATCAAAAACCAACTATGGTATCAGTGTATGGTCAATACTGAGTGATGAGATGGTGCAAAGAAGGAGGGGGACACGTGGAGTGTTTGCAGGACGTGGAGTGTTTGCAGGACGTGGAGTGTTTGCAGGATGTGGAGTGTTTGCAGGACATGGAGTGTTTGCAGGACATGGAGTGTTTGCAGGACATGGAGTGTTTGCAGGATGTGGAGTGTTTGCAGGACATGGAGTGTTTGCAGGACATGGAGTGTTTGCAGGACATGGAGTGTTTGCAGGATGTGGAGTGTTTGCAGGACGTGGATGTTTGCAGGACTTACCACGATGGGCGTGTCCCTGACCGTGTTCTCCGGGATGACCACGGCGTAACGTGGCTCCTCCCACTGGGGGGGCTGGTTCTTCACGTTGGTGATGGTGACAGAGAGTTCCACCGAGCTGCTCCGGTTCCCTCCGTCCGTGGCCAGGATGTCCCGCGTGATGAAGGTCCTCTGCAGGGAAGACGGAGAAGGGATCAGGTCCAGCTGCAACAACACTTGTCTTCATCAGGCCACGTGACGACAAAGAGGCAGCAGCCTTGTCAACTCATGCAGAACATTTGATAAATAATCCTCACATGTTGCTCTTTTGTATGGAAGTAGAATTGTCTCACATCCACATATATATATCAATATGATACTAATACATTTATTCATTCATATACAAATACAAATGTGACATACAAATAAATACATCATTTGTCTAAATAAACGTGTATTTGTAAACATATTTTTGAGATTTGAATATAAATATGCTTGATTTTGTATTTGTATTTGCATATGTGGATCGCTTAATTGCTTCTGTGTCGATGAGACATTCCTAATGTGACCTACACACTCCCATGAACAACCAGCAGAGGGCACTGCAGCCAGAGCGGTCTGGGTCACAGACATGGTCAGACACTGGCGAGCCAATCAGAGGCACACTAGGGAGGGTCACATGATGATGATTTGACACACATTGCACTGATAAGAGATCAGTATCTGCATCGGGACAAGGTCATTAAACGGCATTGATACAATAAAATAAGCAGCTAGCGCGGTCTTTCAGATTAACTGGATGAATTAGCATGACCTAATACAACGCTAACGTTAGCAAGCTCAGGCCCGTTGTGCGTTCTCTCTGTAAAGACCTGGCTTGTTTTTGTGCAGAGAACTACTCCGGGCATTTTGCATATAATGCATATAATGCTCTGTGACCCAGACCGCTCTGGCTGCAGTGCCCTCTGCTGGTTGTTCAGGGGAGTGTGTAGGTCACATTTGTTTGTGCATCTGCTTTGTGGGAGGAATGTCTCATCGACACAAAAGCAAAAAAATGATCCACATATGCAAATTCAATACAAATACAAATACAAAATCAAGCATATTTATATTCAAATCTCAAAAATATATTTACAAATACACGTTTATTTATAAAAAATATTGATTTATTTGTATGTC
>NC_084553.2:1878450-1905950 GCF_033978685.3 Nerophis lumbriciformis
GGCTACAAGTCCATCACTGGTCCTGGCAGATGTTCCGAGGCTACAAGTCCATCACTGGTCCTGGCAGATGTTCCAAGGCTACAAGTCCATCACTGGTCCTGGCAGATGTTCCAAGGCTACAAGTCCATCACTGGTCCTGGCAGATGTTCCGAGGCTACAAGTCCATCACTGGTCCTGGCAGATGTTCCGAGGCTGCAAGTCCATCACTGGTCCTGGCAAATGTTCCGAGGCTACAAGTCCATCACTGGTCCTGGCAGATGTTCCAAGGCTACAAGTCCATCACTGGTCCTGGCAGATGTTCCGAGGCTACAAGTCCATCACTGGTCCTGGCAGATGTTCCGAGGCTACAAGTCCATCACTGGTCCTGGCAGATGTTCCGAGGCTACAAGTCCATCACTGGTCCTGGCAGATGTTCCAAGGCTACAAGTCCATCACTGGTCCTGGCAGATGTTCCAAGGCTACAAGTCTATCACTGGTCCTGGCAGATGTTCCAAGGCTACAAGTCCATCACTGGTCCTGGCAGATGTTCCAAGGCTACAAGTCCATCATTGGTCCATCACAGATGTTCCTTCCCTGGACAACACAACCTGGCTCAGCCAGAAGTGGACATCATTTGCTCGCAAGAAACCCACCGAGACTTTTGCCCCCCGCAATCCCTGCACTGCAGCTGGCAGTGGACTTCCCTAGCCAGACATGTGAAGCTATATCTTGGTGAGGGACGCAGGCCTTGCCCCTTGGAAGCATTTCTGAAGGGGGAAGAAGGAACTGTTCTGGAATTATGGCTTACGGACAGCATGCCTGACTCGGCTTTCTAAATAGATGGACAACAGGTTTTCCAGGGCGCCCGAGATCTTCGAGCGGTGGAAGAATGCAAAGATGGTCTTAAAGGTTAGTGTACAAACTGTGGACTTTTAGGGAACTACTGCTATGAGGAGAGAGAACATTTGACCGTGTGTTGGTGACCAATTGTGTGCACCCCACCGGGTGCCAATGCTAACGCTAGTGATAGCGAGGCGCTGTGGGAGCGACATCACACCATCAGCTCTCTGCAAACTAAGCTCACAGAACAGACTTCAAACACGTAAAACTGATGGACAGTCTTCCTAGATTCCACCATTCCTTTCAGTGCATCAGGCTGGCAGATGTTCAGAGAAGCAGCCACGCGTGATGGATAAGTGGACCTGGACGTAGACACCTCATTAGTCCTGGCTTTCATCCCAAAGTGTGCTGATGATGTCTCCACTACCAAGAAGAACCAAACCAGAAGCCCAAGTTTGAATGCAGAGGTAAGAGCACTGCTGAGGGCTAGGAATGCCGCCTTCAGGACAGGCGAAGGATCAGCACCAAGGGCAGCAAGAAGAGAGCTAGATGGGAGCATTAAGACTGGACTAAAAAGATCTAGGGTCACCTCACCTCACCTCCAATGACCTTAGAATATGTAGAAAAAAGACATTAAGGGCATCGGTAATTACAACACCAAAGGACCTCTGCATGCCAAATGTCTTCAACGCCTGCTTTGATGATCCCAGCAAAAACAACCACACACCTCCGCCTGTTGACACACCCTTCAAAGGAACCCCGACAGGAGGACTATGCAAAGGATCAACCTGCAGGCTTGGACAACACCTCAGGGCAGTTATGACTGAGGTGCTAATATGTCAGTGTGGACCCTCTCAGGTGCCTTTGCCCACCTGGAGAGCAGGAACTCCTATGTCCGCACTGTTTCTGGACTTTGCCTCCGACTTCGACACCGTCATCCAACAGACCCTGGTAAAGAAGCTTCACATGCTAGGGCTGAGTCCCCCTCTGGGGAAATGGGCCTAGGACTTCCGGATTAACAGACCACAGACTGTCAGAACAATGTCTACTCCTTCGTCACCCTCAGCATTGACATTGAGCCCCCCTCCCCTTTACTGCACTGCTAAACACCCCAGCTGTCATATTGTGACCTTTTAGCGACACACCATCAATCATTTAAAGTTGACTTATAAAGCCCTTAATCACAAGTGCCTCACAGGGATAAAAAAAAACCACATCCCACACCAGTAGTGAGACGCATCACAGACAACGGTTAGTCAGGGTACGGAGAGAAGGTAGAACATCTGGTGCAAAAGCAACAACATTTGCATCCATGTAAACAAGACCAAAGAGGTGGTGGTGGACTTCAGGAAGGTCAGACACCCTACTTACCCTCTGCACATCGTAGCAGTAAAAGTGGAAATGGTCTCCAGCTTCAGTCACCTTAGAGTCCTTCTCTCCAGAGACCTCACCTGAAGCCACAACACTTCCTGTCTGCTCGAGATGGCATTTCTACTTCCTCTGGAAGCTGCGGCGTGCTGAACTCAGGGGCTCCATCCTTAGGAGCTTGTACAGATGTGTGGTGGAAAGGGAGCACCCTCAGCACCCCAGCATGACGGTGTGGCGCAGCATCTGCATGGTTGAAGAGAGGAAGGCGCTGCAGAGGCTGGTGAAAACTGCTCACAAGATGGTGGGGAGCAGCCTTCCCAACAGGTGCAGAAATAGGGTCTCTGCATCACCAAAGAACCCACCCACCCTGCACAATCTCTCTTTGACCTCCCACCACCTCAGGCAGGAGCTGGTGGAGTAGGACCACCAGACTGAGGAACAGCTTCTTTCGGGAAGCTGTTGGACTGCTGAACTCTGAATGATATTAAAAACTCACTGGGCACTTTTAGGCAGGAAACATTTGAACAAGTCATTCATCCTGTCCTATAAACTGAGGGACGCACAAACAACAGGTAAGGGGGAGGAGTCTGACTGAGTACCTGAGAGATGGGCTGGTTGACGAAGACCCAGCCTGTCAGAGGGTTGACCCTGAGGTACTCCGGCTGCTCGCTGGACATGGAGTACGTGATGGCGGCGTTGGTGCCAAAGTCGTCGTCATGGGCCGCCACTCGCAGGAAGCTGGTGCCGATCATCGTGTCCTCACGGAGGAAGTCTGCGGAGGATGAGACCAGCTTTGAAAAGGTTTGAGTTCTCAGTGTTTGTCGGAGTGCGAATGAAAAACTGCTCACACTCATAGCGGAAGTTCTCAAACTTGGGACTGTTGTCGTTCTGGTCCACGATGAGGATGTTGAGCTGACAAATGCCAATCAGCGGGTCGGCGGCTTGGTCGGTGGCCGTCACCGTCACCGCGTACTCCCGCTGGCGCTCGCGGTCAAACTTCCTGGCAGTGACGATTGTTCCTAGAGACCACATGAACACTTTGATGTTGTTTCTGGCGCCAAAGCAACCTTTGAACCGAGCAGCTGCTGAGCTCAAATGAAATCAATCGTGGCGGCGGATGAAAATATTGATTTATTGGTCGTGGATTTCTTGATTTCTGTTTTGGAGCTCAGCTGACCTCACTCGCCCGGTAGTTTGTCACGTTTGCCATAAAGATGCCACCTAGAGGTCTGAGGGCCAGACTTCATCAGGTCTGAGGGCCAGACTTCATCAGGTCTGAGGTCCAGACTTCATCAGGTCTGAGGGCCAGACTTCATCAGGTCTGAGGCCCAGACTTCATCAGGTCTGAGGTCCAGACTTCATCAGGTCTGAGGCCCAGACTTCATCAGGTCTGAGGGCCAGACTTCATCAGGTCTGAGGGCCAGACTTCATCAGGTCTGAGGCCCAGACTTCATCAGGACATTGTCCACATCAAAGATGCTACAAGCAACCCAATGTAGGTGAATATATGCTAAGCTAAGCTACATCCTAGCTTTGTGTTATCAATAACGAAACATATCGACATCATTTTGCCATAAATTCAGTATTTTCGAACTTCAAAAATGGCAAAACCAACTAAAAACACCAATATTACGTTAGCATTGGTCGCTACATGAGACACAACCAATCAGAGCGAGCTGTCAGTATCGTGGCCACTGATTGGCTGAGCCACAGGCAGCATTAATAACATTAGCATGCTAATATTTTTTAGACAATTTTGAAGCCTGATAACTTGGTACTTGACACCTGCCAGTGGTTAGCATGCTAACATTAGCATGCTAACCTTTTAAGCTAAAATGACATGTCTATGAGTCACAGACATATGACCTATTCTAAGTGTTAGCATGTTAGCAACATTAGCATTTAAGTTCGACTTTTGCATTTCGTCCGTTTTTTGTGTAATTTTCTGATGTTCACTAAATAATACAACAGTGAGTAGAGAATACAACACTGAGTGTGAGTAGAGAATACAACGCTGAGTGTCACTAAAGAATACAACACTGAGTGTGAGTAGAGAATACAATACTGAGTGTGAGTAGAGAATACAACACTGAGTGTCACGTGTCACTAAAGAATACAACACTGAGTGTGAGTACAGAATACAACACTGAGTGTGAGTAGAGAATACAACACTGAGTGTGAGTACAGAATACAACACTGAGTGTGAGTAGAGAATACAACACTGAGTGTGAGTAAAGAATACAACACTGAGTATGAGTAGAGAATACAACACTGAGTGTCACATGTCACTAAAGAATACAACACTGAGTGTGAGTAAAGAATACAACACTGAGTGTGAGTAGAGAATACAACACTGAGTGTCACATGTCACTAAAGAATACAACACTGAGTGTGAGTATAGAATACAACACTGAGTGTGAGTAGAGAATACAACACAACAATGAGTGGGCGTAAAGAATACAACAATGAGTGTGAATATAGAATACAACAGTGAGTGTGAGTAGATAATACAACAGTGAGTGTGAGTAGATAATACAACAGTGAGTGTGAGTAGATAATACAACACTGAGTGTGAGTAGAGAATACAACACTGAGTGTGAGTAGAGAATACAACACAACACTGAGTGGGCGTAAAGAATACAACAATGAGTGTGAGTATAGAATACAACAGTGAGTGTGAGTAGATAATACAACACTGAGTGTGAGTAGATAATACAACAGTGAGTGTGAGTAGATAATACAACACTGAGTGTGAGTAGAGAATACAACACTGAGTGTGAGTAGAGAATACAACAATGAGTGTGAGTAGAGAATACAACACAACAATGAGTGGGCGTAAAGAATACAACAATGAGTGTGAGTATAGAATACAACACTGAGTGTGAGTAGATAATACAACAGTGAGTGTGAGTAGAGAACACAAGAGTGAGTGTGAGTAGAGAATACAACAATGAGTGTGAGTAGAGAATACAACAGTGAGTGTGAGTAGAGAATACAACAGTGAGTGTTAGTAGATAATACACCACTGAGTGTGAGTAGAGAATACAACACTGAGTGTGAGTAGATAATACAACACTGAGTGTGAGTAGATACTACAACAGTGAGTGTGAGTAGATAATACAATAGTGAGTGTAAGTAGATAATACAACACTGAGTGTGAGTAGATAATACAACACTGAGAGTGAGTAGATAATACAAGAGTGAGTGTGAGTAGAGAATACAACAGTGAGTGTGAGTAGATAATACAACACTGAGTGTGAGTAGATAATACAACACTGAGTGTGAGTAGATAATACAACACTGAGTGTGAGTAGATAATACAAGAGTGAGTGTGAGTAGAGAATACAAGAGTGAGTGTGAGTAGAGAATACAAGAGTGAGTGTGAGTAGATAATACAAGAGTGAGTGTGAGTAGATAATACAACAGTGAGTGTGAGTAGATAATACAACACTGAGTGTGAGTAGATAATACAAGAGTGAGTGTGAGTAGATAATACAACACTGAGTGTGAGTAGATAATACAACACTGAGTGTGAGTAGATAATACAACAGTGAGTGTGAGTAGAGAATACAACACTGAGTGTGAGTAGATAATACAACAGTGAGTGTGAGTAGATAATACAACACTGAGTGTAAGTAGATAATACAACACTGAGTGTGAGTAGATTATACAACACTGAGAGTGAGTAGATAATACAAGAGTGAGTGTGAGTAGAGAATACAAGAGTGAGTGTGTGTAGATAATACAACACTGAGTGTGAGTAGATAATACAACACTGAGTGTGAGTAGATAATACAACAGTGAGTGTGAGTAGATAATACAAGAGTGAGTGTGAGTAGAGAATACAAGAGTGAGTGTGAGTAGATAATACAACACTGAGTGTGAGTAGATAATACAACAGTGAGTGTGAGTAGATAATACAAGAGTGAGTGTGAGTAGATAATACAAGAGTGAGTGTGAGTAGAGAATACAAGAGTGAGTGTGAGTAGATAATACAAGAGTGAGTGTGAGTAGATAATACAAGAGTGAGTGTGAGTAGATAATACAAGAGTGAGTGTGAGTAGATAATACAACACTGAGTGTGAGTAGAGAATACAACACAACAATGAGTGGGCGTAAAGAATACAACAATGAGTGTGAGTATAGAATACAACAGTGAGTGTGAGTAGATAATACAACACTGAGTGTGAGTAGATAATACAACAGTGAGTGTGAGTAGATAATACAACACTGAGTGTGAGTAGAGAATACAACACTGAGTGTGAGTAGAGAATACAACACTGAGTGTGAGTAGAAAATACAACAATGAGTGTGAGTAGAGAATACAACACAACAATGAGTGGGCGTAAAGAATACAACAATGAGTGTGAATATAGAATACAACAGTGAGTGTGAGTAGATAATACAACAGTGAGTGTGAGTAGATAATACAACACTGAGTGTGAGTAGAGAATACAACACTGAGTGTGAGTAGAAAATACAACAATGAGTGTGAGTAGAGAATACAATACAACAATGAGTGGGCGTAAAGAATACAACAATGAGTGTGAGTATAGAATACAACAGTGAGTGTGAGTAGATAATACAACAGTGAGTGTGAGTAGATAATACAACAGTGAGTGTGAGTAGAGAACACAAGAGTGAGTGTGAGTAGAGAATACAACAATGAGTGTGAGTAGAGAATACAACAGTGAGTGTTAGTAGGTAATACACCACTGAGTGTGAGTAGAGAATACAACACTGAGTGTGAGTAGATAATACAACACTGAGTGTGAGTAGATACTACAACAGTGAGTGTGAGTAGATAATACAATAGTGAGTGTAAGTAGATAATACAACACTGAGTGTGAGTAGATAATACAACACTGAGAGTGAGTAGATAATACAAGAGTGAGTGTGAGTAGAGAATACAAGAGTGAGTGTGAGTAGATAATACAACACTGAGTGTGAGTAGATAATACAACACTGAGTGTGAGTAGATAATACAACACTGAGAGTGAGTAGAGAATAAAAGAGTGAGTGTGAGTAGAGAATACAAGAGTGAGTGTGAGTAGATAATACAAGAGTGAGTGTGAGTAGATAATACAACAGTGAGTGTGAGTAGATAATACAACACTGAGTGTGAGTAGATAATACAAGAGTGAGTGTGAGTAGATAATACAACACTGAGTGTGAGTAGATAATACAACACTGAGTGTGAGTAGATAATACAACAGTGAGTGTGAGTAGAGAATACAACACTGAGTGTGAGTAGATAATACAACAGTGAGTGTGAGTAGATAATACAACACTGAGTGTAAGTAGATAATACAACACTGAGTGTGAGTAGATTATACAACACTGACAGTGAGTAGATAATACAAGAGTGAGTGTGAGTAGAGAATACAACAATGAGTGTGAGTAGAGAATACAACAGTGAGTGTGAGTAGAGAATACAACAGTGAGTGTTAGTAGATAATACACCACTGAGTGTGAGTAGAGAATACAACACTGAGTGTGAGTAGATAATACAACACTGAGTGTGAGTAGGTACTACAACAGTGAGTGTGAGTAGATAATACAATAGTGAGTGTAAGTAGATAATACAACACTGAGTGTGAGTAGATAATACAACACTGAGAGTGAGTAGATAATACAAGAGTGAGTGTGAGTAGAGAATACAAGAGTGAGTGTGAGTAGATAATACAACACTGAGTGCGAGTAGATAATACAACACTGAGTGTGAGTAGATAATACAACACTGAGTGTGAGTAGATAATACAAGAGTGAGTGTGAGTAGAGAATACAAGAGTGAGTGTGAGTAGAGAATACAAGAGTGAGTGTGAGTAGATAATACAAGAGTGAGTGTGAGTAGATAATACAACAGTGAGTGTGAGTAGATAATACAACACTGAGTGTGAGTAGATAATACAAGAGTGAGTGTGAGTAGATAATACAACACTGAGTGTGAGTAGATAATACAACACTGAGTGTGAGTAGATAATACAACAGTGAGTGTGAGTAGATAATACAACAGTGAGTGTGAGTAGATAATACAACACTGAGTGTAAGTAGATAATACAACACTGAGTGTGAGTAGATTATACAACACTGAGAGTGAGTAGATAATACAAGAGTGAGTGTGAGTAGAGAATACAAGAGTGAGTGTGTGTAGATAATACAACACTGAGTGTGAGTAGATAATACAACACTGAGTGTGAGTAGATAATACAACAGTGAGTGTGAGTAGATAATACAAGAGTGAGTGTGAGTAGAGAATAGAAGAGTGAGTGTGAGTAGATAATACAACACTGAGTGTGAGTAGATAATACAACAGTGAGTGTGAGTAGATAATACAAGAGTGAGTGTGAGTAGATAATACAAGAGTGAGTGTGAGTAGAGAATACAAGAGTGAGTGTGAGTAGATAATACAAGAGTGAGTGTGAGTAGATAATACAAGAGTGAGTGTGAGTAGATAGTACAAGAGTGAGTGTGAGTAGATAATACAAGAGTGAGTGTGAGTAGATAATACAAGAGTGAGTGTGAGTAGATAATACAACACTGAGTGTGAGTAGAGAATACAACACAACAATGAGTGGGCGTAAAGAATACAACAATGAGTGTGAGTATAGAATACAACAGTGAGTGTGAGTAGATAATACAACACTGAGTGTGAGTAGAGAATACAACACAACAATGAGTGGGCGTAAAGAATACAACAATGAGTGTGAGTATAGAATACAACAGTGAGTGTGAGTAGATAATACAACAGTGAGTGTGAGTAGATAATACAACACTGAGTGTGAGTAGAGAATACAACACTGAGTGTGAGTAGAGAATACAACACTGAGTGTGAGTAGAAAATACAACAATGAGTGTGAGTAGAGAATACAACACAACAATGAGTGGGCGTAAAGAATACAACAATGAGTGTGAATATAGAATACAACAGTGAGTGTGAGTAGATAATACAACAGTGAGTGTGAGTAGATAATACAACACTGAGTGTGAGTAGAGAATACAACACTGAGTGTGAGTAGAAAATACAACACTGAGTGTGAGTAGAGAATACAATACAACAATGAGTGGACGTAAAGAATACAACAATGAGTGTGAGTATAGAATACAACAGTGAGTGTGAGTAGATAATACAACAGTGAGTGTGAGTAGATAATACAACAGTGAGTGTGAGTAGAGAACACAAGAGTGAGTGTGAGTAGAGAATACAACAATGAGTGTGAGTAGAGAATACAACAGTGAGTGTGAGTAGAGAATACAACAGTGAGTGTTAGTAGGTAATACACCACTGAGTGTGAGTAGAGAATACAACACTGAGTGTGAGTAGATAATACAACACTGAGTGTGAGTAGATACTACAACAGTGAGTGTGAGTAGATAATACAATAGTGAGTGTAAGTAGATAATACAACACTGAGTGTGAGTAGATAATACAACACTGAGAGTGAGTAGATAATACAAGAGTGAGTGTGAGTAGAGAATACAAGAGTGAGTGTGAGTAGATAATACAACACTGAGTGTGAGTAGATAATACAACACTGAGAGTGAGTAGAGAATACAAGAGTGAGTGTGAGTAGAGAATACAAGAGTGAGTGTGAGTAGATAATACAAGAGTGAGTGTGAGTAGATAATACAACAGTGAGTGTGAGTAGATAATACAACACTGAGTGTGAGTAGATAATACAAGAGTGAGTGTGAGTAGATAATACAACACTGAGTGTGAGTAGATAATACAACACTGAGTGTGAGTAGAGAATACAACACTGAGTGTGAGTAGAGAATACAACACTGAGAGTGAGTAGATAATACAAGAGTGAGTGTGAGTAGAGAATACAAGAGTGAGTGTGAGTAGATAATACAACAGTGAGTGTGAGTAGATAATACAAGAGTGAGTGTGAGTAGAGAATACAAGAGTGAGTGTGAGTAGATAATACAACAGTGAGTGTGAGTAGATAATACAACACTGAGTGTGAGTAGATAATACAAGAGTGAGTGTGAGTAGATAATACAACACTGAGTGTGAGTAGATAATACAACACTGAGTGTGAGTAGATAATACAACAGTGAGTGTGAGTAGAGAATACAACACTGAGTGTGAGTAGATAATACAACAGTGAGTGTGAGTAGATAATACAACACTGAGTGTAAGTAGATAATACAACACTGAGTGTGAGTAGAGAATACAACACTGAGAGTGAGTAGATAATACAAGAGTGAGTGTGAGTAGAGAATACAAGAGTGAGTGTGAGTAGATAATACAACAGTGAGTGTGAGTAGATAATACAAGAGTGAGTGTGAGTAGAGAATACAAGAGTGAGTGTGAGTAGATAATACAACAGTGAGTGTGAGTAGATAATACAAGAGTGAGTGTGAGTAGAGAATACAACAGTGAGTGTGAGTAGATAATACAACACTGAGTGTGAGTAGACAATACAAGAGTGAGTGTGAGTAGATAATACAAGAGTGAGTGTGAGTAGATAATACAAGAGTGAGTGTGAGTAGATAATACAAGAGTGAGTGTGAGTAGATAATACAACACTGAGTGTGAGTAGAGAATACAACACTGAGTGTGAGTAGAAAATACAACACTGAGTGTGAGTAGAGAATACAATACAACAATGAGTGGACGTAAAGAATACAACAATGAGTGTGAGTATAGAATACAACAGTGAGTGTGAGTAGATAATACAACAGTGAGTGTGAGTAGATAATACAACAGTGAGTGTGAGTAGAGAACACAAGAGTGAGTGTGAGTAGAGAATACAACAATGAGTGTGAGTAGAGAATACAACAGTGAGTGTGAGTAGAGAATACAACAGTGAGTGTTAGTAGGTAATACACCACTGAGTGTGAGTAGAGAATACAACACTGAGTGTGAGTAGATAATACAACACTGAGTGTGAGTAGATACTACAACAGTGAGTGTGAGTAGATAATACAATAGTGAGTGTAAGTAGATAATACAACACTGAGTGTGAGTAGATAATACAACACTGAGAGTGAGTAGATAATACAAGAGTGAGTGTGAGTAGAGAATACAAGAGTGAGTGTGAGTAGATAATACAACACTGAGTGTGAGTAGATAATACAACACTGAGAGTGAGTAGAGAATACAAGAGTGAGTGTGAGTAGAGAATACAAGAGTGAGTGTGAGTAGATAATACAAGAGTGAGTGTGAGTAGATAATACAACAGTGAGTGTGAGTAGATAATACAACACTGAGTGTGAGTAGATAATACAAGAGTGAGTGTGAGTAGATAATACAACACTGAGTGTGAGTAGATAATACAACACTGAGTGTGAGTAGAGAATACAACACTGAGTGTGAGTAGAGAATACAACACTGAGAGTGAGTAGATAATACAAGAGTGAGTGTGAGTAGAGAATACAAGAGTGAGTGTGAGTAGATAATACAACAGTGAGTGTGAGTAGATAATACAAGAGTGAGTGTGAGTAGAGAATACAAGAGTGAGTGTGAGTAGATAATACAACAGTGAGTGTGAGTAGATAATACAACACTGAGTGTGAGTAGATAATACAAGAGTGAGTGTGAGTAGATAATACAACACTGAGTGTGAGTAGATAATACAACACTGAGTGTGAGTAGATAATACAACAGTGAGTGTGAGTAGAGAATACAACACTGAGTGTGAGTAGATAATACAACAGTGAGTGTGAGTAGATAATACAACACTGAGTGTAAGTAGATAATACAACACTGAGTGTGAGTAGAGAATACAACACTGAGAGTGAGTAGATAATACAAGAGTGAGTGTGAGTAGAGAATACAAGAGTGAGTGTGAGTAGATAATACAACAGTGAGTGTGAGTAGATAATACAAGAGTGAGTGTGAGTAGAGAATACAAGAGTGAGTGTGAGTAGATAATACAACAGTGAGTGTGAGTAGATAATACAAGAGTGAGTGTGAGTAGAGAATACAACAGTGAGTGTGAGTAGATAATACAACACTGAGTGTGAGTAGACAATACAAGAGTGAGTGTGAGTAGATAATACAAGAGTGAGTGTGAGTAGATAATACAAGAGTGAGTGTGAGTAGATAATACAAGAGTGAGTGTGAGTAGATAATACAACACAGTGAGTGTGCACCTGTGTCAGGATGGATGCTGAAGGCGGGCACAGTGGAGTCTTTGTGCATAAATCCATACGTGACTTTTCCATTGGATCCCTCGTCTGCATCCTGGGCATGAACCTGCAGCACCAAAGTTCCTGCTGGCTGGTTCTCTAGAACCCAGGTCTTCTTCTCACGGTACTGCTGGCACTACATGGGAGGGGTGTATTATTAGTGTGTACAATCTATAACATAGTGTGTACTATTAGTGTGTGCAATCTATAACATAGTGTGTACTGTTAGTGTGTACAAACTATAACATAGTGTGTACTGTTAGTGTGTGTAATCTATAACATAGTGTGTACTATTAGTGTGTGTAATCTATAACATAGTGTGTACTATTAGTGTGTACAATCTATAACATAGTGTGTACTATTAGTGTGCACAAACTATAACATAGTGTGTACTGTTAGTGTGTGCAATCTATGAAATAGTGTGTACTAATACTGTGTGCAATCTATAAAATAGTGTGTACTATTAGCATGTACGATCTATAAAATAGTGTGTACTATTATTGTGTTTAATCTATGAAATAGTGTGTACTATTAGTGTGTGCAATCTACAAAATAGTTTGTACTAATAGTTCGTACAATCTATGAAATAGCGTGTACTATTAGTGTATGCAATCTACACAATAGTGTGTACTATTAGTGTGTGTAATCCATAAAATAGTGTGTACTATGTAGCAGGTGAGTGCAGAGCAGCACAACATGGAGTGTTTCCAGCACAGGGTGAGAGCATCAGTCTATGAAACATGCTAAACTTCTCTCAAGCTGTTCCTGCTTTCCCTGTGAGAATAAATGAAGCTTGAATTCTATTTGATCTGCTAATTGGCAACACACACGTGATTTATGTCCACCTCCTCTTAGGGACTAGCTTAGCACAGAGGAGGAGTTATGTGGGAGGGGATGGTGGTCATGGCGATGAAGAGTTAGTGGGTAATAAATAGAGGAGGAGTTATGTGGGAGGGGATGGTGGTCATGGCGATGAAGAGTTAGTGGCTAATAAATAGAAGAGGAGTTATGTGGGAGGGGATGGTGGTCATGGTGATGAAGAGTTAGTGGCTAATAAATAGAGGAGGAGTTATGTGGGAGGGGATGGTGGTCATGGTGATGAAGAGTTAGTGGCTAATAAATAGAGGAGGAGTTATGTGGGAGGGGATGGTGGTCATGGTGATGAAGAGTTAGTGGCTAATAAATAGAGGAGGAGTTATGTGGGAGGGGATGGTGGTCATGGTGATGAAAAGTTAGTGGGTAATGAATAGAGGAGGAGTTATGTGGGAGGGGATGGTGGTCATGGTGATGAAGAGTTAGTGGCTAATAAATAGAAGAGGAGTTATGTGGGAGGGGATGGTGGTCATGGTGATGAAGAGTTAGTGGCTAATAAATAGAGGAGGAGTTATGTGGGAGGGGATGGTGGTCATGGGGATGAAGAGTTAGTGTCTAATAAATAGAGGAGGAGTTATGTGGGAGGGGATGGTGGTCTTGGTGATGAAGAGTTAGTGGCTAATAAATAAAGGAGGAGTTATGTGTGAGGGGATGGAAAGGACTCACCTGGTCAAAGACGGGCTTGTTGTTGTTGACGTCGTCCACGCCCACCACCACCTGGGCACAGGAGCTCAGGACCTGAGGACCGCCTGAGGCGTTGTCGTCTGAGGCGGTCACGTTGAGTACGTACTGGACGCCCTGCAGCTGAGGAGGAGGCTTGGAGCGCAGACGGATCAGACCTGGAAACACCTGCCAGTCAGGAAGTACTTACAGGAGTGTACTAATACTTCTCTCTTCTACTGGCCTTCAAGTACTAGCTCAGACAGTACTTCAAGTACACTGAAGGTACTGGCCAAGTCCATTATTGAAGTACATTAAAGGTACTGTATACACATGAAACACACACACACACACACACACACACACACACACACACACACACACACACACACACAGTTTCCGCTAAGTGGGCAGCTAAGCCTTTGTGTGCAATTGCAGCGATGTGTGGAGTTAGAGTCTTTAGTGATTGCTTGTCTGTGAGTGCTCAGAATCTTTTTGTTGTGTGAGTCAATGCTTTGTTTGCTATTCATCATGCAGCTGTAGCTAAGTTAAAGGTGTTCCTGTTGAATAAACAAGTATGGTATCATGCTAGTTACATATTACTTACACACACTAAGTCTCCAATGAAGAGCAAGGAAACCTGTCAAACAGGCTTGTAGGGATGATATAGCCTCTGTGTTTGTTCCTGACCTAACTTATATTCTGCTCCACCCCGATATTGAGCACTGTATAACGGATACACCACAGAAACATTGACTATATATATATATATATATATATATATATATATATATGTATGTGTGGGGAAAAAAATCACAAGATTATTTCATCTCTACAGGCCTGTTTCATGAGGGGGGGTTCCCTCAATCATCAGGAGATTTTAATGGGAGCATTCGCATACCATGGTTTATATAGGGCACAGAGTGGGTGGGTACAGGCTGGCGTAGGGGCGTGGTGATTGGCTCATGTGTTACCTAGGAGGTGTTTCCGTCTGTGGCGGCATGCTGTTACAATTTCGCTGCGCTTGTTGAGGGATGACAGGTCTGGACGGTAAATAATAAACAGTTTCTCTTTCAAGCATAGGTTGCATCTTTTATTACCACTATTGTAAGGTGTGCTGGATGCAAGAATTTGCCATGTTATTGAATATTCAACATTATTGTCTTTGAGGTCCCAAATGTGTTTGCTGAGTTCTGTGGTATTCCGCAGGTTTTGGTTCCTGAAAGAAGCCTTGAGGACAGGGTGGACGCCACAGCCAACAAGGAAGCCTTCATCACATTGAAGGACCACAAACCCAACTTCGCAAATAACCCAAAATGCCGACTAATAAACCAAACTAAATCTGAAATAGGAAAAATCAGCAAAATAATCCTGGACAGAGTCAACACAAAAATCAAGGACAAAACACCACTCAACCAATGGAGAAATACAGCAGCAGTAATCAAATGGTTCAACAACATCCAAGACAAACAACAGCACAACTTTATCTCCTTTGATATCGAGGAATTTTACCCTTCCATCACGCAAGACCTACTGACTCAAGCACTAGACTTCGCCTCACACTACGACTCAATCACAGGCAACGAAAGAAACATCATCATCCACGCAAAAAACTCCATTCTCATCCACAACAGTACACCATGGCAAAAAAAGAACAATGCAACATTTGACGTCACTATGGGAAGTTTTGACGGAGCAGAAACGTGTGAACTCGTTGGGAGTTTCCTCCTCTCCCAGCTCGCTAGCCTCAATCTGAACCTTGGTATTTACCGTGATGACGGACTGGCAGTGTGTCGCGCCTCGCCAAGGAGCAGCGAGAATACCAAGAAGCGCATATGCCAAATTTTCAAAGAGAACGGCCTAGGGATCACGATTGAAGCCAACAAGCAAACCGTCAACTTCCTTGACGTCACTTTCAACCTGAGAAATAACAGCTACCAACCATTCACGAAACCCAACACAACACTCCAATACGTGCACCATGACAGCAACCACCCACCCACCACCACGAAAAGAATACCTACCGGAATTAATAAAAGGCTATCGATGCTGTCATCTAGCAAAGCTGAATTTGACCAAGCAACCCCCCCGTACCAAAAAGCCCTTGATGAAAGCGGATACAATTTCACCCTCACCTATGAACCCACGCCAGGAAACCAGCCAAAAAAGAACAGAAAACGAAACGACATCATCTGGTACAACCCCCCATACAGCAAAAACGTCTCAACTAACATTGGACACAAATTCCTCAATCTGATTGACAAACACTTTCCCAAAGACAACACCCTAAGAAAAGTATTTAACAAGAACAACATTAAATTGAGCTACAGCTGTATGAACAATATACGACAAATCATCTCAAACCACAACAAAACAATTGCAAATGAGCCGTCGGCCCCCGGACAGAGCGACTCCAAAACCAACAAAGGCTGCAACTGTCGAAAGAAACCTGATTGCCCTCTCAACGGGGGGTGCTTACAAGCATCAGTTGTCTACCAATCTAAGGTAACACGCAAGGACATTAACACATCCGACACATATGTAGGATTAACCGAGGGAGAGTTCAAAACCAGATGGAACAATCACAAGGCTTCTTTCAGGAACCAAAACCTGCGGAATACCACAGAACTCAGCAAACACATTTGGGACCTCAAAGACAATAATGTTGAATATTCAATAACATGGCAAATTCTTGCATCCAGCACACCTTACAATAGTGGTAATAAAAGATGCAACCTATGCTTGAAAGAGAAACTGTTTATTATTTACCGTCCAGACCTGTCATCCCTCAACAAGTGCAGCGAAATTGTATCAGCATGCCGCCACAGACGGAAACACCTCCTAGGTAACACATGAGCCAATCACCACGCCCCTACGCCAGCCTGTACCCACCCACTCTGTGCCCTATACAAACCATGGTATGTGAATGCTTCCATTAAAATCTCCTGATGATTGAGGGAACCCCTCATGAAACAGGCCTGTAGAGATGAAATAGTCTTGTGATTTTTTTCCCACACATACATATATATATATATATATATATATATATATATATATATATATATATATATATATATATATATATATATATATATATATATATTTATATATATATATATATATATATATATATATATATATATATATATATATATATATATATATATATATATATATATATATATATATATGGTCCAACATTATAGAAAACAAGCAAGAGAGTATGTACACTATATACACTGTATGCATATACTAGCAGCTACACAACAGCTGAGCACACAATAGCACACAGGCTAGCCTTAGGTAATAATGACTGAGCAATGAAAGGTTGTCAACATAAACAAGTATGGAATCATTCTAGTTACATATTACTTACACATATAATAAGTCTCCAAGGAAGAAATGTATGAGAAAGTATCTAGTAAGAAACGTGTCAGCATCATACATACGTGTTGCATCATGAGCTTTACTTTATGCATTATTAATTAAAAATGACCACTCCACTTTAACCTAAAGACAGCAAAAGTCCACTCCAGGGAGTTAATAATAAATGGTTCTGTGTTTGACCCATTTCACTTATCTATGGTCCACACCACTAAATGATACATGTAGGATTGCTGCTGATATCACGCCAGGTTCATGTCGGTATCGGCACACATTGAAGGCTGATATTGGAACGCCACATGAGGAGGACACGGAATGTTGAGTTGTGTGGGCGACTCATCTGCATCCTGCTCAGCTTTCACCCTCAGCTTTTGTATTCCTCTCACACACACACACACACACACACACACACACACACACACACACACACACACCATCTGTGTGTGTGTGTGTGTGTGTTTACACAGTGTTATCTCCACAGGTGTTATCACAGTCATGTGTTCATCTACTTGCTCTTTTCACACCGCAGCACGGAGAGATGACTTTAAATCATGCATGGTGTGTGTGTGTGTGTGTGTGTGTGTGTGTGTGTGTGTGTGTGTGTGTGTGTGTGTGTGTGTGTGTGTGTGTGTGTGTGTGTGTGTGTGTGTGTGTGTGTGTGTGTGTGTGTGTGTAATATCCCCCTGTCTGTGTTTACCAGAGCAGAGAGGTGAAGAGGAAGATGTATGATTGTGAGTTTTTTCTTTTATGGTGAGATTGTTCATAGCAAGTCATGTGATCTGTGTCTGTATGCACGTGTGTGTGTGTGTGTGTGTGTGTGTGTGTGTGTGTGTGTGTGTGTGTGTGTGTGTGTGTGTGTGTGTGTGTGTGTGTGTGTGTGTGTGTGTGTGTGTTACACAAGAGATGGACCATTGCCATGAAGGGGGAGTAAGCATTGAGGTATTTGTCACAATGACTGCTTCCTTGACACTCTTCTATACACTCACCAGTAGTGTGTGTGTGAGTGTGTGTGTGTGTGTGAGTGTGTGTGTGTGTGTGTTTGTGTGTGTGTGTGTGTGTATGCACGTGTGTGTGTTTGTGTGTGTGTGTGTGTGTGTGTGTGTGAGTGTGTGCACGTGTGAGAGAGACACAAATAAACACAAAGTGAGGGTGTTTCTAGTTTGCAGCGAGGGAGGTGTAAGGGGGACAAGACTCCGCCTCCAGGAAGACACATTGTCTCATTTCAATGAATTCAATCGTGCTGTTTGATGATTGACTTTGATTCATAGTCCCGTGAAATGATTGACTTTGATTCATAGTCCCTTGAAATGATTGACTTTGATTCTTGAAATAATTGACTTTGATTCATGGTCTCTTGAAATGATTGACTTTAAATCATAGTCTTGTGATATGATTGACTTTGATTCATGGTCCCTTGAAATGATTGACTTTGATTCATGGTCCCTTGAAATGATTGACTTTGATTCATGGTCCCTTGAAATGATTGACTTTGATTCATGGTCCCTTGAAATGATTGACTTTAAATTATAGTCTTGTGATATGATTGACTTTGATTCATGGTCTTGTGAAATGATTGACTTTGATGCATAGTCTTGTGAAATGATTGAATTTGATTCATTGTCCCTTGAAATGATTGACTTTGATTCATGGTCCCTTGAAATGATTGACTTTGATTCATGGTCCCTTGAAATGGTTGACTTTAAATCATAGTCTTGTGATATGATTGACTTTGATTCATGGTCCCTTGAAATGATTGACTTTAAATTATAGTCTTGTGATATGATTGACTTTGATTCATGGTCTTGTGAAATGATTGACTTTGATGCATAGTCTTGTGAAATGATTGAATTTGATTCATTGTCCCTTGAAATGATTGACTTTGATTCATGGTCACTTGAGATGGTTGACTTTGATTCATGGTCCCTTGAGATGGTTGACTTTGATTCATGGTCCCTTGAAATGATTGACTTTGATTCATGGTCCCTTGAAATGATTGACTTTGATTCATAGTCCCTTGAAATGATTGACTTTGATTCATGGTCCTTTGAAATGATTGACTTTGATTCATAGTCCCTTGAAATGATTGACTTTGATTCATGGTCCCTTGAAATGATTGACTTTGATTCATGGTCCCTTGAAATGATTGACTTTGATTCATAGTCCCGTGAAATGATTGACTTTGATTCATAGTCCCGTGAAATGATTGACTTTGATTCATGGTCCCTTGAAATTATTTACTTTGATTCATGGTCCTTTGAAATGATTGACTTTGATTCATGGTCCCTTGAAATGATTGACTTTGATTCATGGTCCCTTGAAATGATTGACTTTGATTCATGGTCCTTTGAAATGATTGACTATGATTCATGGTCCCTTGAAATGATTGACTTTGATTCATGGTGCCTTGAAATGATTGACTTTGATTCATAGTCCCTTGAAATGATTGACTTTGATTCATAGTCCCTTGAAATGATTGACTTTGATTCATAGTCCCTTGAAATGACTGACTTTGATTCATAGTCCCTTGAAATTATTGACTTTGATTCATGGTCCCTTGAAATTATTGACTTTAAATCATAGTCTTGTGATATGATTGACTTTGATTCATGGTCCCTTGAAATGATTGACATTAAATTATAGTCTTGTGATATGATTGACTTTGATTCATGGTCCCTTGAAATGATTGACTTTGATTCATGGTCCCTTGAAATGATTGACTTTGATTCATGGTCCCTTGAAATGATTGACTTTAAATTATAGTCTTGTGATATGATTGACTTTGATTCATGGTCTTGTGAAATGATTGACTTTGATGCATAGTCTTGTGAAATGATTGAATTTGATTCATTGTCCCTTGAAATGATTGACTTTGATTCATGGTCCCTTGAAATGATTGACTTTGATTCATGGTCCCTTGAAATGGTTGACTTTAAATCATAGTCTTGTGATATGATTGACTTTGATTCATGGTCCCTTGAAATGATTGACTTTAAATTATAGTCTTGTGATATGATTGACTTTGATTCATGGTCTTGTGAAATGATTGACTTTGATGCATAGTCTTGTGAAATGATTGAATTTGATTCATTGTCCCTTGAAATGATTGACTTTGATTCATGGTCACTTGAGATGGTTGACTTTGATTCATGGTCCCTTGAGATGGTTGACTTTGATTCATGGTCCCTTGAAATGATTGACTTTGATTCATGGTCCCTTGAAATGATTGACTTTGATTCATAGTCCCTTGAAATGATTGACTTTGATTCATGGTCCTTTGAAATGATTGACTTTGATTCATAGTCCCTTGAAATGATTGACTTTGATTCATGGTCCCTTGAAATGATTGACTTTGATTCATGGTCCCTTGAAATGATTGACTTTGATTCATAGTCCCGTGAAATGATTGACTTTGATTCATAGTCCCGTGAAATGATTGACTTTGATTCATGGTCCCTTGAAATTATTTACTTTGATTCATGGTCCTTTGAAATGATTGACTTTGATTCATGGTCCCTTGAAATGATTGACTTTGATTCATGGTCCCTTGAAATGATTGACTTTGATTCATGGTCCTTTGAAATGATTGACTATGATTCATGGTCCCTTGAAATGATTGACTTTGATTCATGGTGCCTTGAAATGATTGACTTTGATTCATAGTCCCTTGAAATGATTGACTTTGATTCATAGTCCCTTGAAATGATTGACTTTGATTCATAGTCCCTTGAAATGACTGACTTTGATTCATAGTCCCTTGAAATTATTGACTTTGATTCATGGTCCCTTGAAATTATTGACTTTAAATCATAGTCTTGTGATATGATTGACTTTGATTCATGGTCCCTTGAAATGATTGACATTAAATTATAGTCTTGTGATATGATTGACTTTGATTCATGGTCTTGTGAAATGATTGACTTTGATGCATAGTCTTGTGAAATGATTGAATTTGATTCATGGTCCCTTCAAATGATTGGCTTTGATTCATGGTCCCTTGAAATGATTGACTTTGATTCATAGTCTCTTGAAATGATTGACTTTGATTCATAGTCCCTTGAAATGATTGACTTTGATTCATCGTCTGTTGAAATGATTGACTTTGATTCATTGTCCCTTGAAATGATTGACTTTGATTCATAGTCTTCTGAAATGATTAAATTTGATTCATAGTCCCTTGAAATGTTTGACTTGAATTCATAGTCCCTTGAAATGATTGGCTTTGACTCATAGTGTTGTGAAATGATTGACTTTGATTCATAGTCTTGTGAAATGATTGACTTTGATTCATAGTCTTCTGAAATTATTGACTTTGATTCATAGTCCCTTGAAATGCTTGACTTGAATTCATAGTCCCTTGAAATAATTGGCTTTGACTCATAGTCTTGTGAAATGATTGACTTTGATTCATAGTCTTCTGAAATGATTGACTTTGATTCATAGTCTTGTGAAATGATTGATTTTGATTCATAGTCTTGTGAAATGATTGACTTTGATTAATGGTCCTTTGAAATGATTGACTTTGATTCATAGTCCCTTGAAATGATTAACTTTGATTAATGGTCCTTTGAAATGATTGACTTTGATTCATTGTCCCTTGAAATGATTGACTTTGATTCATGGTCTTGCGAAATGATTGACTTTGATTCATGGTCCCTTGAAATGATTGACTTTGATTCATGTTCCCTTGAAATGATTGACTTTGATTCATGGTCCCTTGAAATGATTGACTTTGATTCATGGTCCCTTGAAATGATTGACTTTAAATTATAGTCTTGTGATATGATTGACTTTGATTCATGGTCCCTTGAAATGATTGACTTTAAATTATAGTCTTGTGATATGATTGACTTTGATTCATGGTCTTGTGAAATGATTGACTTTGATGCATAGTCTTGTGAAATGATTGAATTTGATTCATGGTCCCTTGAAATGATTGATTTTGATTCACGGTCCCTTGAAATGATTGAATTTGATACATAGTCTCTTGAAATGATTGACTTTGATTCATGGTCCCTTGAAATGATTGTCTTTAAATCATAGTCTTGTGAAATGATTGACTTTGATTCATGGTCCCTTGAAATGATTTACTTTGATTCATGGTCCCTTGAAATGATTGACTTTGATTCATGGTCCCTTGAAGATAAAACTATTATGGATGGTGAAAATGATAAAACTATGATGGATGTTGAAAGTGATAAAAAAAAATGATGGATGTTGAAAATGGTAAAAATGTGATGGATGGTGAAAATGATGAAAATAGGATGGATGTAGAACAATGATGAACATATTATGGATGTAGAACAATGATGAACATAAGATGGATGTAGAACAATGATGAACATATGATGGATGTAGAACAATGATACAAAATGATGGATGGTGAAAATGATGAAAATATGATGGATGTAGAACAACGATGAACATACGGTGGATGTAGAACAACGATGAACATGCGATGGATGTAGAACAACGATGAACATACGATGGATGTAGAACAATGATGAACGTACGATGGATGTAGAACAATGATGAAGGTATGATGGATGTAGAACAATGATGAAGGTATGATGGATGTAGAACAATGATGAAGGTATGATGGATGTAGAACAATGATGAACGTATGATGGATGTAGAACAATGATGGATGTAGAACAATGATGAATGTATAATGGATGTAGAACAATGATGAAGGTATGATGGATGTAGAACAATGATGAAGGTATGATGGATGTAGAACAATGATGAAGGTATGATGGATGTAGAACAATGATGAAGGTATGATGGATGTAGAACAATGATGAAGGTATGATGGATGTAGAACAATGATGAAGGTATGATGGATGTAGAACAATGATGAAGGTATGATGGATGTAGAACAATGATGAAGGTATGATGGATGTAGAACAATGATGAAGGTATGATGGATGTAGAACAATGATGAAGGTATGATGGATGTAGAACAATGATGAAGGTATGATGGATGTAGAACAATGAAGAAGGTATGATGGATGTAGAACAATGATGAAGGTATGATGGATGTAGAACAATGATGAAGGTATGATGGATGTAGAACAATGATGAAGGTATGATGGATGTAGAACAATGATGAAGGTATGATGGATGTAGAACAATGATGGATGTAGAACAATGATGGATGTAGAAGAATGATGGATGTAGAAGAATGATGGATGTAGAAGAATGATGGATGTAGAAGTGTGACATGAATAAAGGACCTTTGTGAGCGTCGATGACAAAGTTTCCCTCCTGGTTGCCGGAGGTGATCTTGTAGCTGATGGCGTCTCCGTCAGGATCCTTGGCCAGCACGGTGGCGACGAGGGTGTTTGGACCCGCATCCTCCGACACAAACGTCCGGTAGCTGACATCAACAAAATATAAATATTAATATGAATACAAATATTAATATAAATATTAATATGAATACAAATACTTCAAATACTAATATTCATGACAAGTCTGAGCAGGAATGATTTAGACATTTTTATCTTTTACAGATACACACATTTATATCTCACAATTAACATTTGTATCTATTTTTATCTTTTACCGATACACACATTTATATCTCACAATTTACATTTATATCTATTTTTATCTTTTACCGATACACACATTTATATCTCACAATTAACAATTGTATCTATTTTTATCTTTTACTGATACCCACTTTTATATCTCACAATTAACAATTTTATCTATTTTTATCTTTTACCGATACACACATTTACATCTCACAATTAACAATTGTATCTATTTTTATCTTTTATCGATACATACATTTATATCTCACAATTAAAATTTATATATATTTTTATCTTTTACCGATACACACATTTATATCTCACAATTAACAATTGTATCTATTTTTATCTTTTATTGATACCCACTTTTATATCTCACAATTAACAATTGTATCTACTTGTATCTTTTATTGATACACACATTTACATCTCACAATTAAAATTTGTATATATTTTTATCTTTTACTGATACACATATGTATATCTCACTATTAACAATTTTATATTCTACCGATACACATATTTATATCTCACTATGAGTACTATTATTTATTTTTATCTTTTGCCGAGATATATTTATGTCTCACTATTAACAAATGTATCTATTTTTATCTTTCACCGATACACATATGTATATCTCACTATTAACACCTTTATCTAATTTTATTTTTTACCGATACACATATTTATGTCACTGTTAACAACTGCATCGATTTTTATCTTTTACCGATACACATGTTCATATCTCACTACGATCACCTTTATCTATTTTTATCTTTTACGATAAACATAATTATATCTCACTATTAACAATAATATCTATGTGTGTATGTGAGATAGCAACATGAGATATAAGTGTGTATGTGTATCAGCAACATGAGATATAAGTGTGTATGTGTATCAGCAACATGAGATATAAATGTGTATGTAAGATAGCAACATGAGATATAAGTGTGTATGTGAGATAGCAACATGAGATATAAGTGTGTATGTGAGATAGGAACATGAGATATAAGTGTGTATGTGAGATAGCAACATGAGATATAAGTGTGTATGTGAGATAGCAACATGAGATATAAGTGTGTATGTGAGATAGCAACATGAGATATAAGTGTGTACGTGTGATAGCAACATGAGATATAAGTGTGTACGTGTGATAGCAACATGAGACACAAGTGTGTACGTGTGATAGCAACATGAGATATAAGTGTGTATGTGTGATAACAACATGAGGTATAAGTGTGTATGTGTAGGAGCAACATGAGATATAAGTGTGTATGTGAGATAGCAACATGAGATATAAGTGTGTATGTGTGATAGCAACATACATGTAATAGCAACATGAAATATAAGTGTGTATGTGAGATAGCAACATGAGATATAAGTGTTTATGTGTGATATTAACATGAGACACAAGTGTGTATGTGCGATAGCAACATGAGATATAAGTGTATTGTGTTAACAAGGACAATCAGAGCCCTCTTGAGGTTCGGCATGACAACAATGTGACTTGGAGGAGGTCACATGACAACAATGTGACTTGGAGGAGGTCACATGACAACAATGTGACTTGGAGGAGGTCACGTGACAACAATGTGACTTGGAGGAGGTCACATGACAACAATGTGACTTGGAGGAGGTCACATGACAACAATGTGACTTGGAGGAGGTCACATGACAACAATGTGACTTGGAGGAGGTCACATGACAACAATGTGACTTGGAGGAGGTCACATGACAACAATGTGACTTGGAGGAGGTCACATGACAACAATGTGACTTGGAGGAGGTCACATGACAACAATGTGACTTGGAGGAGGTCACATGACAACAATGTGACTTGGAGGAGGTCACATGACAACAATGTGACTTGGAGGAGGTCACATGACAACAATGTGACTTGGAGGAGGTCACGTGACAACAATGTGACTTGGAGGAGGTCACGTGACAACAATGTGACTTGGAGGAGGTCACATGACAACAATGTGACTTGGAGGAGGTCACATGACAACAATGTGACTTGGAGGAGGTCACATGACAACAATGTGACTTGGAGGAGGTCACATGACAACAATGTGACTTGGAGGAGGTCACGTGACAACAATGTGACTTGGAGGAGGTCACGTGACAACAATATGACTTGGAGGAGGTCACATGACAACAATGTGACTTGGAGGAGGTCACATGACAACAATGTGACTTGGAGGAGGTC
Organism: Nerophis lumbriciformis; assembly: GCF_033978685.3. Lineage (NCBI taxonomy): Eukaryota > Metazoa > Chordata > Actinopteri > Syngnathiformes > Syngnathidae > Nerophis > Nerophis lumbriciformis. Next base: position 1,904,446 of record NC_084553.2, read on the forward strand.
ACATGACAACAATGTGACTTGGAGGAGGTCACATGACAACAATGTGACTTGGAGGAGGTCACATGACAACAATGTGACTTGGAGGAGGTCACATGACAACAATGTGACTTGGAGGAGGTCACATGACAACAATGTGACTTGGAGGAGGTCACATGACAACAATATGACTTGGAGGAGGTCACATGACAACAATGTGACTTGGAGGAGGTCACATGACAACAATATGACTTGGAGGAGGTCACATGACAACAATGTGACTTGGAGGAGGTCACATGACAACAATGTGACTTGGGGGAGGTCACATGACAACAATGTGACTTGGAGGAGGTCACATACTGATTGATTGATTGATTGATAACACATCACACCCTATCAGCCCCTGTAACCATGACTTTGACAGCCCAAGGAGACGTTTGCTGCTGCCAGAAGAGAAAGATGAGCACAACTGACACATTTGAAAAACAATACAGACAAATGTAACAGTTCTTGGTATCAGCAGGAAGTTACCTGTATCGCCTTTAACACCAAACTGCCATGAAGAGCTCCTTATTATTATTATTATTATTATTATTATTATTATTATTATTATTATTATTATCATTATTATTATTATTAATATGATTATTAATATGTGTCCCAAGAAGCCATTATTAGTTGACTAAGACATTGTGAAATAAAAACTAGTACTTAGTTATAATGAGATGATGTCAATATACATCAACTATTCTGACCTGGAGGAAATGTGACAAAACGAAAGATGGGAAAGTTCCCAAAATGTTGTTGTTGTTGTTGTTGTTGTTTTTAATATCACACATGCCAACAATCACTATGACATATATCTTTACTTTGCTGCAGGACAGTGATGATATGATTATTATTAATAATATCATTATTATTAGTATTATTATTATTATTATTATTATTAATTATTATTATTAGTAGTAGTAGTAGTATTACTATTACTATTATTATTACTATTATTACTCGTATTACTCTTATTATTATTATTATTATTATTATTATTATTCATTATTATTATTATTAGTATTACTATTTTTATTGTTATTATTATTATTATTATTACTATTATTAGTATTAGTAGTAGTATTACTATTATTATTATTATTATTATTATTATTATTATTACTATTATTATTATTATAATTATTATTATTATTATTATTATTATTATTATTATTATTATTATTACTATTATTATTATTATTATTATTACTATTGTCTTACAGTGGAAGGCTAAGCCAGCTACACAACACATAAAGCTAACAATGCTAATGTATTACTTTATTGATACAATCATGTGTGTGTAATACAATGATGTGTTTGTAGGTGTTGTGTAAAAGTGTTATTTTATTCATACAATCATGTGTGTGTAATACAATGATGTGTTTGTAGGTGTTGTGTAAAAGTATTATTTTATTGATACAATCATGTCTGTGTAATACAATGATGTGTTTTTAGGTGTTGTGTAAAAGTATTATTTTATT